>NC_039251.1:27298279-27371138 GCF_003368295.1 Carassius auratus
GGGCGGGATCAATGGGGGTGTCCCCACCAAAGCTGAGACCAAACCTACGCCCATGCCTGAAGTGCAGTGGTGCTACATGTCGGTGCTCTGCCCTCGAGGCTATGGGCGTCAACTGTGTTCAACAAATCTTCTCCGCATTACCTTAGCACCATTTTGGAGAGTATCAGGACGCATGCGTGTGCTTTGACCTGCATGTGCTGCTGATGAACACGCACCTCGAGTACCTTCAGGAATGCACACGCATTACGTCATTATAATCTTCAAAATCGTGAAGATTTTGAAACCGTGACTACTTGTACGCACCATTACTAAAACATCTGTCACTGATATTCAGAAGCTACTGTCATAGCTCTTAATTCAAATGATGAGAAACTTTAGATGAACAGTAACTCAACATGCTGTTGTGTGTGTGTAGTCTTTTACTATATATGTGTGTGAGAGCCTGCATATTTAATGACACCAGAGAGAAAAAAAAAGAAGTTTTTACACAAAGCATTGTCTCCACATATATGTTGAGTTAATCGTTATGATTTTGACTTTTAATGGCCTTTAGTTAATTCTTGAAATTATATGTTTTCCCCACATCAATCTACACTCCACACCTCATAATTGCAAAGCAAAAAACTGATTTTAATTTTAATGTATATTTATATATTGGTCAAACATCTCTTGAGAGAGCTAATGTCTTTTAACTAATGGTCCCAATCCAACTTGACTGAGCTTGAGAGGAACATGATTTACTACTGATTCACTTTTGAAATCAGTTCTCAGTTTCTTTTCATCTACGGTGTACTCACTTTGATTAAGATGAAGTGTGCTCTTGTGCTGAACCGAGCCGGACTCGGAGGAGTATGTGGCCACACAGCTGAGCTCACTGATGGTGACATTGTCCAGCAGATATACTCGACTCTCCACAGTAAAAAACCTGCCATGCTTCTCGACAGAGCTGACATTGGAGGAAAAGTTCAGGGCAGGTTCCCAGTGAAGAGTGGGTGCTGTCTTTTGTGTGTAGTTGGCCCGACAGACAGCAATCCTTTGATTGATGTCACTGTCCAGCTGGGTGGAAAGTTGGGGAACTAAAAAAAAAAAAAACTATATTTATTTATTTTATTATCGCTTTAATATTTTTTTTATACAGTGAACTGGATTCATCACTGGTTCATGATTACAGTGTAAGTTTGAGAGAGATATCTAACATATGATGTAAACCTGTTGTTGTAAATATAAACATTTTCAGTTTTTCAACAGTTTTACAATAGATTGTGTTTGTACTCACCGCTCACAGACACATTTACAGCATAGCTTCCTGCTATATATGAAAGATCACAAGAATAAAATCCTTCATCTTCTCTTGAAATCTTGGGAATGACTAAATAAACTCCATCTGAGGTGTTTAACAGCCTCTTTCCATCTTTACATGTGTCGTCCAGCTCGGGTGCCAAACCAAGCCAACATTTTCTTCCTTGCAGGCTGATGTTCCACACAATATAAATAAGTTCATTCCACTTGATATCAGTGACATTACCACACTGTAAAGTCACACTGCTGCCTGGAATAAAGGTCTGCTCTTTGAAATCTGCAGAAAAATAAATTAATGTACAAAATTCAATTAAATATTGTATTAGAGTACAATTGGGAATTATGACAAATTTTGTCTTTTTTTTTCCTATACACTAAACTTATATCTCCCTGCCATACGAGACTAGTGTTATCCATTGGGTCTTTTCCTTTAGTCTTAAAATAGTTACAACTCGGCAGCTCTATTCTGACAGTTCACTATATAATTATTTTTAAAGCATTAGAAGCACAGAATCCTTGTTTATATAATATTGATCCTATAAAATTCTATAAACAGTTTTACAAGTAATGTTTTCTCAAGATTAAGCACTTGCTTTCACTGACCATTGTTAATTATTGTATACAAGTTTTATTTTTATTTTTCTAAACTATTCATGAAAAAGTGCAGTGTATTTACCTAAACAAATAAAGTATATGTTTCCTGACCTGTCAGCTGTTTAATCGCGTCTTTATTCTGTCGAGATGCAGTGTCTTGATATCCTGGGACAGTTAGTAGCACAGAGTGTTAGTGACAGGTTAATGTGAGGCTCAACAGTTCACTTCTGTTGCTCAAACATAAGTGTGAGATAATGAAGATTTAGCAGATATAAACGAAATGAAGAAAATACAGTATATTTGAACACTTATACTACACATAAAATGAATGAATGTTATTCCAGTGTAGCAAAAAATTTCCAGTGGCATCTGTAAACAAAAGATGCTAGACCAGAAAGCCAAAACATTAAAGTACAGCTCTAAAGAGTATCATTAAAAAACACTTATCTTTCAACAATATACCATGAACAAACATTATATTATGCTTAACAGATCTTTAGATAAGATTTATTTAAATAGCTAGAAACACAAGATAATGTACTTATTAATGTTTACTAATAAACTTATTGAACAATACCTAATGATTAGCGGTTTGTTATGTAAATTGAAAATGTGATCAAACTTTCAGTTCATATGATCATGCATTTCTTGAAAATTAAAGGGGGCAGTTTGATTAAGCTAAGGGAGCACGGTTCAGTCTGTTTATACCGTACATTATTTTGATTACGAACACGAACTTTCTTGAAAAACTGATTTTGTCCTGTTGGTGTGTAATTCAAAGAAATATCCGTTTAATGTTATGCAGTATACAATGTAAGCGTTGAGGCAACAAAAACATGTTTTGAACCCAAATTACTATGTGTTTTGTGTCTTTAGCAAGCATTTAGCAAAATTTAACTACCCACCATTTACACAAACATTGTTAAAGCTGCTGAAACTCCAGCGCACATAAAGAAACTAAATCATTAGTAAACATTTATGAATTATGAATAGTTTTTACTTTAGATTGGGTACTGCAAAACATGAACAAATAATTATTAAATGATTTGTTAAGATGTGTAACTAGGGTGAATTCGGGTCATTTGAGACACTTTTGCCATTGCGATGACTGCTTATAAAGGTACTTATGATTAGTCAGTGTTTAGAAACATTTACAAATGATGAATAGTTTCCACTTCAAAAACATGAACAAATAATTCATCAGTGATTTGTTAAGATGTGAAAATAGTCTACACAACAAATAAAGACCATATGACCTTTACAGGCTGTGATTATGAGTTAATGAATAATATTTTAACATGAATAGTTTGTGAGGTGCTTATATTATATTTGTAAATGAAATAAAAAGCTGAACTGAAGTTTAATGACATTTGTTAGCAATCAAAAGTGCATGAACAAATAAGCTTTTTAATCATTGTATAATTTAAGTTAAAGTCATTTGTAGATTTCTTTTTAAATGTGCGTGATCATATGAATTGAAAGTTTAATGACATGTAATGATTTGCAAGGTTTTATTGATGAAAGTTATTTTAAAATGTTACCAATTATAGATATTTACACTAACCTTTTGTTTGATTTCCTGCCACAAAGATGCTTAGGAGAACGACCACCATCACTGTCTTATTGTTCACCATCGCTGCAAATCACTGGCCAGATTCTCTTCTCTTACCTTTAAATATACTCTTTCCCTTGTGTTCTCCTTCTGTTGTTACCTTCAGCAGAAAAGCTGTTGTAGACTCTCTTTTTTTTATCATTTCTTAATCTTCTCCCACATGATAATTCTGACTTCCTGTCTTGTAAACCACGGCTGTTGTGTGAGAGCATTTGTGAAAAATGTGTTTGTCAAGCTGGCACAATGATGAAACTAACGTGACAATGTAATTGATGAAAGTGCTGTTTTGATCAGTTCAATTTATAGTATAAAAAAAATTATAATAAATTCTTTGCAAATTTTATTTAAATGTTAAAATTAACTTTATTACCCTTTGCCGTGACACTTTAAATATGTAGGTGCATCCAAATATAGTGCTGCAAATCATCTGCAAACTGACTGGCCATGATTTGGAACAAGTTTTTACAAGCTAAAATACAAATCAGAGCAAAAACAAAGCCATCACATTAAAGGATCTGTGTGAAGAGCTCAGAAACAGGATCGTTTTGAGAGCTGGGGAGGAAGAATAATGTCTGATGTATTGAAGGTCCCCAAGAGAACAGCGGCCTCCATAATTTTTAAATAGAAGAAGTTTAAAACGGTCAGCGCTGCGTCGTAAGCACCATAAGCCTAAAGCTGGGCACTCACTGTGTGATTTTAATAGTCCTTCACAATTGTTGGTTGTTGACAGACTGAACATGATGACAGTGCCACACTGTGGGATCTCAGTTGTCTTTAATTCTGCAGTACAGCAAGATGTGAAAAGTATTCAATTGTATTATTTTCTAAATGCACTGTATTTCCTCTGCTCGGATCCCAGTCTGCTTCCCAGAGCTCTGCTTTTATCTTAACCAGAGGAATGTGGGCTCATACGCTATCAGTTGGTAAACATAACACTGTTTTTAGCTCTCCCTCCTACCCCTTCTCTGTTTGTCTAGGCCGGTCAGACTGACCACTGGGGGTTGTGGCCGTCATTGCAGTTGCGTCAGAAATGACCAGGTCCTACAGTGACACAAGAGAGCAATCAATACAAACGCCTTGACACCGGCTCACCTCCTAATGTCCATTTAAAAGAAAGAGCAGTGGTAGGCTTTCAAACTGGCGTCAGCGGATGTGTGTCTAGCCTCAGTGTGAGATCTACAAATGCATTTTTTCATGATCCATGAGTCAGGTCTGTGAGTGCTGGGATGATGTAAGGTGATGACGAAGATGTGTGACAGTACTGCCGACGCTGGTATATGTGTATGTCTCTGGAGGTTAAAATAAAACTCGAGGTGTTCAGCCCCAGTCCGGTTTGAAAGGTATGTGTGGATGCAGATTTGACGTTTTAAACCGTTAATTCTGTTTCTTGTGTGTGAGTGTGTGTACTTCATTTGTTTTGGGGCAAATATACACCCTGAAGTGAGATAAATGTAGCAACATCCCATTTAGTGTCGTCATTTAAAAACCAGATTCATACACACACTCAACAAAAAGTTTCAGTTAGTTAATATTAGGTGCTGTGCACTTACAGTACTTTTACAGGCTTGTTATTATAGCCTAATGTGCATTAATACTTTTCATTTATTTGCCAATATGCATTCATAAATTACCTAATGTGAATTTATACATCTTATAATGTTAAAAATATGTAATTATATATAAAAATAAGTAATATATATATATATATATATATATATGTATATATATATATATATATATATATATATTTACATTTACATTACATTTATTCATTTACCAGTGTGGAGGGAGGTGTTGATGATGTGAGTGAGTGCAGGTACAACTGCAGGAGAAATGGCTTGAAGGAGATGAGATGGAATAGGATCAAGCGGGCAAGTTGTAGGGTGATTAGAAAGGATGAGTTTTGACACTTCTGCCTCAGAGAGTGAAGAGAAGGATGTAAATGAGTGTAAGTTTGCTGGTGATATGAGCTTGACTGATTGTGGTGTGGAAAATTGTGCATTAATGTGTTTAATTTTATTAATGAAAAACGTTGCAAAGTCGTCAGCTATTAGAGATGAAGCAGGAGGAGGAGGAGGAGGACAAAGAAGTGAGGAAAATGTTTTAAAAAGCATGCGAGAGTTAGATGAATTGTTAATTTTGTTATGGTATTATGTCATTTTAGCAGTGGAGACATTAGCAGAGAAAGAAGATAGGAGTGACTGATACACAATAAGATCAGTAGTATTTTTGGACTTTCAGAAGCTCTAAGCTTAGAACGGTGTTCGCGTAGAACATCAGATAACCAAGGGGCAGAAGGGGTGTTACGGGCTGGCCTGGAAGATAAGGGGCAAACAGTGTCTAAACAAGATGTAAGAGTGGAGCAGAAAGTATCAGTAGCACTGTTAGCATCCAAAGAAGCAAACAGTTTAGGGGAAGGAAGTGAAGATGAAACCATTGCAGATAGCCAGGAGGGTGAAAATGTGCTTAGGTTACGTCGAAAGATGACATGTGGAGGGGTAAGTGATGTGTCAGGGATCATGTTGAGGTTAAGAGTGAGGAGGAAGTGATCCGACGTGTGCAGTGGAGTAACCAGAACATGATCAGTAGAGAAGTTCCGTGTATAAATAAGGTCCAGTTGGTTGCTTGATTTGTGAGTAGCAGTAGTTGACACTCGGTTGAGATCAAAAGAGGCAAGCAGAGTGTGGAAATCGTCAAACAGAGGTTTATCTAGATGAATGTTGAAATCTCCAAGCATAACTAGGGGAGTACCATCCTCAGAAAAGGTTGAGAGCAACACATCTAATTCATCCAAAAAGTTACCCAGTGGTCCTGGGGGTCGATAGACAACTAAAAAATGTATTTTAAAAGGGTAGGTAACAGTAACTGAATGAGATTCAAAGGAGCTGTTGATACCCAAAGATGGTAAAGGATTAAATTTCCAATCATTAGAGATGAGCAGACCGGTACCTCCACCTCTTCCAGTCAAACGGGGAGAGTGGGAAAATGATAAATTATTGGAGAGTGCTGCAGGTGTAGCAGTGTCCTCTGGTTTGATCCAGGTCTCTGTTAGGGCCATGAGATTAAGCTTTGAATGACTAATAATAGAAGTAATGAAATCGGCTTAGTTTACAGCAGACTGGCAATTCCAGAGACCAATAGAAAAAGAAAGTAGTGTATTAGCAGACATAAGCAAAGTATGCAGGTTGTTAAGATTGCGCTGTCTACATTGTGTGTTGCATGGTTTACGAGTGGTAATGATAGTAGGGATCTGGAAACACATAGTAAGATTTGGTTATAAGCAAAAAACAACTGAAACAGAAATGAAACAAGGAAAAGGAAAAATATTAATCAATACTTATATCCCCTGCCGGTGTCCCTGCCCGGTGGAGTCGCACGGTAGAGTCGATGGTCTTTACACTCTTCGGTCTTCACACGAGGAGGGCTTAACTGGAGGGCTGCCGCGACCGCTGCCGCAGTATACTAATCTTTTTTTAAACCCGACAAAACGGAAATTGAATTCAGCTGAACGTACTTTACTGTTTATCACAACAAAGGTCTAAGCAAGCGCACAACACTGACAACGAATGTGATAGAGTACGAGACCAAACGCAGCACGTCTCAACACAGTAAACAAAGAAGTGTTTCCTGTGTTATACATATATATATATATATATATATATATATATATATATATATGTGTGTGTGTGGGGTGGGGCTGAGAGACGTGGGAATGGAGCGAGGCCGGTGGAATGATTGGAAATGAGCGACACCTGCTCAACCCACCGGTCTCGAGTCCCACGGAGGAGATGGAAGGATATAAAACAGGAGCGACGACAGTGAAGGACCAGGCCTGGATTTTAGTTTGTGTTTGCTTTTTATTTGTGCATGTCAGTAACAGGGGCTGATGCGCTGTTTTGTTTTTATTTTGTCATTAAAATGTTGTTTGATTGTCCTCTGGTTCCCGCCTCCTTCTTCCCGATGATTATTAAATGTACAGTACCATCAGTTGTTACTTCTTGACACTTAATTCATTAAAGCTGCAGTAGGTAACTTTTGTAAAAATATATTTTTTACATATTTGTTAAACCTGTCATTATGTGCTGACAGTAGAATATGAGACAGATAATCTGTGAAAAAATCAAGCTCCTCTGGCTCCTCCCAGTGTCCTATTGCCATTTGGAGAAATTCATCCTCTCCCGGTAAAAATCAACCAATCAGAGCTGCGGTCCGTAACTTTGTTTGTGTTCAAGATTTACAAAATGTATATAATAAGCGAGTACACCATGAATCCATTTTCCAAACTGTGTTTTTAGCCTGTCCTGAATCACTAGGGTGCACCTATAATAAGTGTTTATATTCGGACTATTTTAGATTGCTTCGGGGGTATCGCGGCGGAGTAACCCAGTACCTTTGTGATTCTTCATAGACATAAACAGAGAGAAGTAGTTCCGGCTACGATGTTCTTCCGCAAGACGCAAGCAGTTCTGTTTATTAACCGCTAGAGCGTCAAAAGTTACCAACTGCAGCTTTAACTAATAATCACTTTATAATATACAGCGTATTAAAAATCTGATTAAATGAATAATGTTTTTTTTTATTATTATTAAAAAAATGCATCGTTTTGCAGGTAGGGTATAAGGGCTAGTCTGTAATAATAATAATATTATGTATAATCGCTGCGGTTCCCATTTAAATTTACTGTCAAAATTAAATAAATTAATAAATAAATGGAATGGTATTGACATGCACCAGGCAAAACACAAAACACCATCAGGGTAATATACATGACACGCAAAAACAATAAACATCAAATAACAGGAAATGTAACACTTAACACTGTAATGTACATTCAATAAGGATAATCTTAATAAAACTTCACAAAACATTTATAGTATGTGGTAAAGTATTTGTATATGGGAATGTAACTTACAGTTAACCAAATAATAGGTTTCCACTGAAATCACAAAGATTTACAGTGTAGCTTTATGTAATCACAACTATATGAATGTTTTATTCTCATTTAGATAGTTGTGTGCGTGTGCATCTGTGTGTGTGTGTGTGTGTGTGCACAGAAACCCTTGGCCATTTAACAGTGATTCATGACTTATGATGAGCCAGTAATTGTCAGTTTAGTGAGGTTCAAGGAAGGGCTAACAAAAGCATCATTATTTTCATGCCACATTCATGGGAATGGCTCATCGGGTTGTGACGCTTGTGTGCGTGTGTGCACTGTTCACACACATACAAACACAAATAATAAGGTCTTGTGCCATCATGGTGTCTCTTACTGGTTCATTTCTCTCATGATAAGCCTTGCTGCAGGGTCCTGTGCATGTGCGTGTTTCATCTGTCTTGCGTAAATGTCACAGTGTGTGTGTGTGTGTCATCAGATGGGGCGGCCTACTGCGACCGCACTGTGTGCGTCCAGATGTTTGAGAGATGAGGGTGTTAAGTCAACATATCAGCTCACTTGTGTGCTCGTTTGTCGTGTGAGGTCTCTGGGGTTGGTGTTGGGTCATAGACCCATTTTGCTGGTGTGTGTGTGTGTGTGTGAGAGAGAGAGAGAGATAAGAAGTGTGTATGACAGGAGCCAGCAGCCCTGGACAGGGTGACCCCATCAGGAGGAGGGTTAAATATTTATACCAGGCTTCACTGTGAAGATTCACTCTGCCCAGAGGAGAATACCAGGAAAACCGTCACGTCTAATGCATTTCACATCACTGCTGGATCTGTGTGTCTGTGTGTGTGTGTGAGAGAGAGAGAGAGAGAGAGAGAGAGAGAGAGAGAGAGATGAAGAGAACATGAGAATGAGACAGCGGTTTGGACAGAGATGATGTTCTGCCCACAGAAAATGTGATTTGCATGTGCGTGTGTGGTTGTTTATGAGTGTGTGGGGGGATGAGAGAGACTGTTTTGTATGTTAAATGTTTAATTTTATTATCACTGGATGTTGTTTTTCCTATTAAACAGATATGAAGAAAAAAACTGGGGTAGGATTTCTTTAGAACCAGTTATCACTCAGAGATTAACATTCACACAGAATTACAAACAATAGGCAAGTAACATTTATTTAAACATGAAATTCTAAGGTAGTAAGACTGATATAGTATTTTCTTGTAAAACATACTAATCTTTAACATTATATTTGTTTTATTTACAACTTTGAAAATCATTCTGTTTAAAATGAATAATAAACTAACAATGTAACGGTTAATTAAAGGTTGGTGTTATTTAACAATGTTTTAGTTAAAAATATATAATATAATATAATATAATATAATATAATATAATATAATATAATATAATATAATATAATATAATATAATATAATATAATATAATAAAAATTTTCATCTTAATATGAGATTTTATATTTAAAGATGGAAATTTACAAATTATCTTCATTGAACATTATCTTTATTTAATGTTCTAATGATTTTTGGCATAAAAGAAAAATAAATAATTTTGACAATGCATTTTTAGCTATTGCTACAAATATACCCCAGCTACTTAAGACTGGTTTTGTGCTCCAGGGGCACAAATGTCAAATCAAATCAAGTGATTTTTATTCTCATTTAACCACATACACAAATTCACTCCAATTTTGTTAATCACATCAGGCGGTTTAAGGTTGCCAAATATTGACTTGACCTTGAACTTGACAAATTAATATAATGTTTGCTGTCACAAGTATGCATTTATTTATAACATTTTATAACTGTTGCACTAGGTTTGTGCCAACATCTAACATCTTTAGCAGACATCTAACCTGTGGTAAAATTACTATACTGCACAGCCTTGAGCGGATTATCAATACAATTCAGTTTATTAGATGTTAATAATCCTTGAAGCGTATCTGTTGCCATAAAAGAGACTTAGACATGGTGCATTAGAATCAAACTTCCTGTGTGAAATCATACAGAGCACTTGTGCTTGACTATTGGTTTTGTGCGACAGCTCTGATAGCATCTGACATGCATCTGGGTGCATGTAGGGTATTTCAGTTATATGAGAAATGTACATGCACATACTGTTTAGAATGATTCATAATTTGTCTGTTTTTGAAGCAGGTCATTCTTGCATAATGTACAGTGTAATGGTTTCTCGTCTTGTGGGTGTTGGCACATGCAGGCCCTACGTCTTTGACTTTAAAGTCGTATGTACATTTGTTCATGTGTTGTCGAGAGCTCGGCTGCTGTCCGCATTTTGTCATATAAGTGAACCACAGATAGAAACTGCACAGTGCGTATGTGAGCCACCTCTTAAAATACCCACAGCACACTTCCGTTGCCACACACAGGGGCCTTGCATTCAGCACATGTGGTTCTGGTAATGAATAATAGGAGGCTGTTTTTGTTGTTGAAGATGTTTATTTGGGTTGGAGATTAATACTTTCTGCTAGCACTTGTATGGCTACTTACATGGCCAAGCATCAGAAAGGTGACTTTGAACATCTCTATAATTACAAACTCCAAGCAATGGAGTACCTGCCTTGTATCGACGGTTCAAGCGGCTGCTGCTGGTGTAATAATGTGGGGGGTGTATTCTTGGCACTTTTGGCCCCTTAGTACCAATTGAGCATTGTTTAAACAAAAACTTTAACTGCATAGTCCCAAACTATGTGCAGAATTATTAATATAAGCTAATTATTAACATAAGATAAGTGACCATTTTGATCTTCCCCTAATAATTTATAGCATAAAAACATTGTAGTCTCTTTATACAGGTGGGAGGTTTATACTGTGTGTATTTTCTTTTACAGGTTTGGGGACTAAAGCATGTGGCACATGTTATGGCGTCTGTTTAATTTGGATGCTTCTACCAGCTTCATTTTGTGCCAAATGTTTGATTGGAAACAGCTTTTGATGTCAACAACAGAAGATATGGGGAACCTTTTTCTTCACTGTTAACATTTGGTGAGCCTTTTTATTTTT
The DNA here is from genome assembly GCF_003368295.1 of Carassius auratus. Taxonomy (NCBI): domain Eukaryota; kingdom Metazoa; phylum Chordata; class Actinopteri; order Cypriniformes; family Cyprinidae; genus Carassius; species Carassius auratus. Next base: position 27,309,700 of record NC_039251.1, read on the forward strand.
TGCTATTCTGTTCTGTGCACATACGGTCATTTCCCCTGCTGTTTTTCTCCTCAGAACAGACCTGTGTCCCACCACTTGAGACCTACTTTGATAGATTACCTCAGACAAGGTTCCCTTTTCCTGTTTCTCTTTCTCGTTTCTTTTCTTCACAAGCTCTGTCTTTTGTTACTCTGGCAGCGCGCTGACGTATTTCCTCCACCCCGATGCAGCCTAACCGTGCATCTGTGATTGTTTCTCTAAAAGTATTTTGAGTAAGAGCGATGGAAAGGGTGCTCATTTGTGTGTGCGTACTTTCACGTGTGGATAAGATAGATGGGAAGGAAAAGGGAATTAAAGAGTGGGAGGAATAACATTTCTTTGCAGTCTGCGATATGGAAAGTCTCCTTGTCTTGCAGGTGCATTGTAGAGATAAGAGGAAGAAAAGGAGGAAGAGAGAGAGAGAGAAAGAGAGAGAGGGAAACCGCATGTGTGCAGCACATGAAACATCCAACTGAAAGAGGTTGAAAAGGAGAAAATAATCAGACATTACACAACACTTCCTGAGTTTCCCTCTGTGCAGGAATGAAAGCCTGGAAATTCCACGGTGAGCGTAACGGACAGATATGTTAGCAATCATGTCCCAAAATCCAAAAAGAGACTTTATTCCACAGCCGTTTAACATGTGTGGCAGAGCAATCCTCCTCTGCACCGAAACGCAAGAGGACAGGTTACATCACAGCCCTGTCCTCATGCCTCACTGACTCACATTTGCCACTTGATGGCAACTGTTGCTTCAACTCAACCGAGCTGAGTTATAACTAGCTTGATTAAGGTATTTATGTCGAGAGCTCAGAAGGAAAGGCCTTAAGAGCATGGCTTGTCCTCTGTCCCATTGAAGATAGTAGATATCTTCCAAAACCTAGTGATCTGCCTAGGTAGTATTTTAAGCCCGCTCCTGACATGAAGACTGCTCTAACAGGCAGGTCATATTAATTCTGGGTGGCGTACACAAGACGACTGTAGGAATGTGTTGTCTGCTAAACATTTTTGATGCTGTTTTCATATATTTTCAAAGACAGCGCTGCATGAATGCATCACAGATGAGGCAAACCCAGAATGCATTGCTGCAGGTGCATTAAATTCAGACAAAAAGAGATCAAGGTGAGATGTGTTCCAATTAACAGGGTTCTTACACAGTGTTCATTGCTCCCTTCACTTCACTTGAAAAAAAAATGTGTTCATTCAGAAGACCCACTACAATTAAGTTGCGCATATAAGAGGAGTTTAAGGTTAAATCACATAATATATAATCACATAATATACTTCTGTAAATAAATGTAATATAAATTACTATATATATTTGACAATGACATTTTTGCTAAATATTTGTAGGCCTACTGTAAATGTTCATAAGTAATAAAATATTGCATTGGGTTATTAGCTTAGAAGTCCATTGTGCTTTGCATAAGGAACACAATTTGTATAACAGACCAAGTTGTTATCTGTGTAGAGCAGTTTTCGGTTGAGGATTTCAGTTTGGAAAATGCAGAAGGAAGCTGCCTATGCACTGTAAGAAAGAAAACTAAATCCATAGAAAGACAGACAATGTCCTAGCAGAAAATTACCAGTAGCTTTATGTGGTAAACTGCATGAAAACAGATCAAAAATGTCTTTCATCAGAAAGATTTGGCTAAATATCTTTCTTGGTGTAATTAACTGCTGCATTTGAATAAAAGGTTGTCCGCTTGTTCTTTGTATGTGCTTTATGATTGATCTGCAGACTAGTGCACTCATCTGAGTTGTACATTCAGTGAGTTCCCAGGGCTTACTGGATTTGAGATGTCTGAGTCCTGTCAGTTTTCATTTACACAGACATGAAGACGCGTCCCTTCAGAGATGAATCATGTCTGTTTGTTTGAGGGTTGGATCTATATTAGCATGCCGTCTTCTTGACTCACCGCCTGCTCTGCACATGCCATGCCTACAAACACTTGTTCCTTAAATTTAAACCATGAGTTTCAGTAAGACTTCTAACAGTTCAATAAAACAACAAAGACTTCCCTTTCCAGATTATTTGACCTGGATTTTGAGATAAAATGTGACTTCCACGAAACCTGTAAATTACACCGCTGCAGTCCTTACCAGCACAGCAACCCACAGCCCACAGCTAATGATGCCCAGCTGCTTCCTCCTTTCTTTGCACGTTAAGTGTGAACTATTATCTTTTGTCTTCTTTCCCATCGCTGTAACAGTGCACACCTGTGCTAAATGCAGTTGTTTTTGTTTCTATTTAGCGATTGTGTATTTGTTCACTTGAAGGAAAATATATGTATAACACCTTACTATGGGCATTGTGTTTTTTCAATTCAAAATGATTTATTTATATTTCAGCTTACCACATATGTGTGTTTGGCAGGTGACGTCAGCATAGCATTCTGTCTGTTTATCTGCACTCAGGTATGTGTTTGTGTGTGTGTTTGTGTGTGTGTGTGTGTGTGTGGCCTCTACACTGACACTCTCACCATTGGAGCCAAAATGCCAGAGCCCCTGTTAATCTTATCATCACAAGTAAGTCTCTTAACTCCAGTCCTGATAATCTTATTATACAGAGCATCGAGGGAGATTCCCTTTTTTGGGAAGCGACAGGTGCACACTGAAGGAGGCATTATTGATCAATTACAGTCCTCTTTTCAATTAAAACAACTATGCAGCCAGTAAATGACTAGAGTGAAATGTGACAGATGCTTTTCTTTTGTAAGTGTATCTGCTGCTGTGGCTCTGACAGATCAGGCGGAGGAGGGGTGGCTAAGACGGAGCGCTCGCAGTGACATCAGGCTTTATCTGCTCACAGCTCTCTGACGCCAGCCCAGCCAGTTCTCACGTGTCGAGGAGAGGAGATGATTAACACCGGCTGCTTTATTGCGTGCACACTTACGCACAAACGCTCACACATAGTCAGACATGCTGATGCAAACAAACACACCTCGGCTGGATGCAGCATCTCTGAGTCCGGGACGACAGACAGCACCACACCAAATTATATTAAACTGAGAACAGCAGACTTATTCAAGCAATTAATTTTATTTACATGAAAAGGGATAACCCAGAAGAAAAAATGTAATCTCTTAAGCAAAAAATTTATTAATGGCTTAATTGCTTTTCCTAGGCAGTGATGAGATTAAAATGAAAATGCCTTCTGCTTTTGTCATATTTCTCATGAAAATTATACATGTATACCGTTTAAACATATGGATCGTTAGTGTTCGTTTGTTTTTGAAATGAAAGACTGAATAGAAATACAGTAAAAACAGTATAATACTGTTAGATTAATTTATTCCTGTGATGATAAAGTTGAAGCATCATTACTCACATGACACTATGCTGATCTTCTCCAGTATAAAACAGTTGTGCTGCTGAATATTTCTTTTGTGAAAACCTTTCCTTTTTTCCAGTACTCAATACAAAATTCTAAAGAACAGCGTATACCTGAAATCGAAATATTTAATAACATCATAAATACCATAACTTTCACTTTTGGTCTTTAAATGCAAAACAAACAAATATAAAAATAAACTCACTGACCCCAGATTTTCTAGAGATTCCTTTGGAATCTGATTCAAATTTTGTCAGATTTGCCAGAATACCATTCAGCATAAATACATATGTAACCAAGTAACCGTTTCTACTCCATTTGAAGGTAATATTTTCCTCATTAAGAACTAATGGTAAATAATATCTTCCTATTTGTTTAAAACCTCATATCAGCTAACAAATTCATTAAATTGTTGCTTTAAGGAAAAACACCTGAGACAAAGTTGGCTATTAAATTGACTATTGATGTGAAGAAGCTATAACATTTTCCACTGTTTAATTTACCTATGATATTTTCCTTGAATGTGCCATATGGAGCACTTCATCAGCTGAATCATCTGAAAGGTGTCGTCTCAGCTCATTTACCACTGTTACCCTCTCTCTGTCCCATCCTTTCCTCCTTCAGGTCACCCCCCTGTGCTTTAGAAATGACCTCACAAAACACGTGGATGAGTTAAAGCATCCCACTGCACTTTCCTCAGAAAATGTAATACACATGCATTATATTAACTCTCCAGCACACTGAGTGCATCCAAATAGGAAGTAGCGAGGGTGTTGAAAGGTCACGGTTTCACAATACTTCACAAACAACTGTTGAAGCTGTGAAGAATGAAGAATGTATGCATGCCTAAATGGTTCCCGCTTTTAAAAGGAAACACTTTGACATTAGACAGAAAGCTGGCTGCTCCATTACTTTTGACCTTGTTTAGTCAAATGCCAGAGAGTTCCTTGGAAGATGAAATGTCCTTTAAATGCCCTAAAGGCAGATAGATTGATTTCCAGAGAGACTTAGCTGTGATTCATGTCTTTAGTTGGGCTCTGCTCTTGTGTTTGAAGGCCAGACCTCTCGAAGCTGTCAGGCCTGTGTGTCAGCTTATCAATCACTGCTCATAATCTTCTCAAAGATGCATTGATTATGAGGTCAGAGACTCGCTCTCCGTGACCCTCACAGCTGGAAGTTATTTTAGCCTGTACCTCAGGGTCTTTAAATGGGTTTTCAGGGTTGAAGAATGTTAGTCAAAATGGTGTCAGTTCACCATCTGTGAGCTTTAGAGAGACTTCCTCTGCATGATAATGTGCTACTGTTGTACACGGAATGAGAAGTTAAAGAGAAACTTCTTAAAAAATAAAATTAAATAAATAAATAAATCAACCTGACCAACCCTAAAATTTTGAATAATTAAAATTATAAGTTGAAAAGGGGTTCTTTGGCTTGTAACAATAGCAAAACCCTTTTTAGTGCTAAATAGAACCCTTTTTATAAGATTCCATAAAGAACCATGCTTTGAAAATGCTATGTAGGACCTTATTGGTGTTATAAATAACCTTTTTAAAGGGGGGGGGGTGAAATGCTATTTCATGCATACTGAGTTTTTTACACTGTTAAAGAGTTGGATTCCCATGCTAAACATCGACAAAGTTTCAAAAATTAAGTTGTACGTTGGTTTGTCACAAGTTTCTGAAAGTTTTTTTCGAGTATGGCTCTGTGTGACGTTAAATGGAGCGGAATTTCCTTACATGGGTGCTAAGGGCACGTCTGCCGGAAGAGCGCACGCTCCTGTAGAGCAGAGCAGAGACATTCACTGTCAAGACAACCCTGCACAGATTACCAAAAAAAAAAAAGCATTAAGGGACCAGTGGATGAAGTTTATTTTACAGAGCATCAACGGAGTTGTGCAAGTGTTTGTGTTTGTTCCCTGCATTTCGAAGATGCTTGTTTTACAAACAAGGCCCAGTTTGACGATGGATTTGCGTATCGTTTATTTCTTAAGGATAATACAGTCCCAACGAAAAAGGGTCACGATCGTGTGTTGGAACCGCATGCGGTGAGTAAAACTGCTTCAACTATCTCTGTGTTGTTAACTTAGCTATCAGCGCGTAAGCACATCAAGTAAACAACATGCGATGTTGTCATCAAACTGCACTTTCCACATGTACAGCTTAAAAAAAAAAAAAAAGACGACATAAAGTGGAACTTAGTCATTTTCCAAAACCGCTAAGCAAATATATACAGTTTCAGTAAATACCGCATAGAGTCGTCGTTGCTGATGCTGCTCTTGTTCAATTTCAGCCTCTGGATCTGTGTCACAGCTTCCAGACGCTCTCAACGCAAAAGCCTACTGGCGCTCGTGATTCTTTAGCTCCGCCCACACGTCACGCCTCCAGCCGGTCGTGTTTTTCCGGGAAAAATCAGTACAGACTATCTTTCTCTTATAAATATAATAAAACTAAAGACTTTTTGGAGTTATGAAGGATGCAGTACTACTCTATAGGTACTCAAGATTAACAGGATATTGAGTGAAAATGGGCATTTCACCCCCCCCCCCCCCTTTAATGATATTTTATTTTCATTAGTATTAGTATATTAACATATTTGTATCATTAATAATATTATCTGCATATGTTATTTATTAATATTGTTTTTACTCCTCTATCTGTATTACAATATCCTGCGTGTCTGTTGGGGTTTTACATTAAAACAACAACAACAACAACGTGTCAATTATATCGTTTTATTTTTTAATGACATGTGAATTTGTACCAAAAATGACAGTGCTCTAACAACAGCTATTGGCAGAATACATCAATAAAAGACAATTGACATTGAACATAAATAAATATTTTAAAGAAGTAAAACTAAATAGAAACTGGAAATAGTGAAATGAAGAAATACTGTATCCTCATAATCCTCTATGATGCCTGTAAGTCCATCATTTTGTGTATTGTGGTGTGATTGAGTGGCCGTAGGATGTGACAGCATCTCAAATACACAAATACACAAGTTCAGAGTTACAATGTGTCTCCTTCCATTTGTTTTAACATAAATTAAATATTTACTTAGGGGTGAAGAGGTGAGACGTATCCTTGACTGACCAGGTCTGGTCACACTTATATGTGCTAAACTGAAAAGAGAAAAAGACATGATTTGTAAGAAACCAGTTACTCTCTGAAAGTAAAACATTATAGACATTTTAAGAAAGAAATCATTTCCCTGTTGAGAGTGTGTCGAGGGTCTGTAGTTGGATCACTGAGCTCCAGAAACTCAGTAATGAAGTGCTTTGACAGTTACAGATTTGATAAACAAAAGGGCGAGAATAAAGAACCCTAAACTCTTTCTGAAAGAACTATTTCTTCATTATTCATGATACTAAATAGAACTGGTTCTACATGGAAAGAACCATGTTTTCTTTAAGTGTATGCTCATGTGTACAATATGCAGTATTTAGTTGGTCCATAGTAAATGAAGCCTGGCCCTATGATATTCATCAGGTCTTTCCCTCAGGACACCGCTGACGTCAGTCATGCCGTATTTCTCTGCTCAATGACTTTATTTACAAAATTTCTACATGTTGCATTTAGGAAAAATAGAAGGCTCTCTTGCATTTCCCAGCAGAGGGAAAGAGGCAGACGGTTGTTCGAGCTGGCAGTGCTGAGCTCATTCTGTTAAACTTTCTTAAGCTTTTTTCCACTGGCCAGACTCCTCATAAATGTTTGCTTTATTTGGTGTCACTCTGTTTTATATGGTCTTCAGTGTGGAGTGTTAGAGCAGACTGACAGTAACCCAGCCTATCCTTATGAGTGTCACTCAGTGTCAAAGCATGTTTGTACTGAATGCTGAAAGTACCTGCTGTTATCAGAACTGTAGCTTCTCTACTACAACAGCCTCTCCAAATCTCCTCTTTTTCTGGCTCTGGCCTATTAATCTTGGGTGCTTTCCCATTTTTTTTGTTTATTGCGTAACAGGTATGCTAGGATAAACCCAGTCACTGAAGACACACTTAGGTATGCTGGAATACCTTCATGTCACACTGAGTTAATAATATATCCTTATAAAACATTAATTCAATTCACAGACATAATTTCCACTGTGGACCTGAAAAGCACTATGAAAATGTCAGCCGCAGAGCTGTTGTCGGTACAGTCACATTTAATATACATTTATTATTCTTAAACATAAAACATAGACTGCAGCTGTGTCCTACACATAGCGCTCATCATATAAACGTTTAGTAGTAACAACTCACATTTGATTTTAATATATTTATTTGATTGCACTGTTTCTATTAATCCTTTTAGGTATTAATGAAGTGAAATTGTTCACCCCAAAATTAATTATTTGCTATTAATTTATGTACTCTAAGGCCACCCAAGATGGAGAAATTTAGTATTATATCCCTTCCTCACCAGAGGATCCTCTGCAGTGAATGGGTGCCGTCAGAATCCATGACTACACACCCACAGTAATGTATTGTGAAGCGTAACACTGCATATTTGTAATAACCAAACGCATCAAGACATTTTTAACTTCAAACCTTTAAGTACGAATCATCCATAATATTGTTTTCTTCAGTAAAAAAATAAATAAAATAAAATAACTTTGTCTGAATCAGGAGAGAAATATGCAAAGAGCAAACACCGTTTACAAGCTAAAAGTGTCCAAACTGTTCTTATTGGTGGGTTTTGATGTGAGAGAAGGATGAAGAAAATGTTCTCATTTGACTCATAATTTGGTCTGAAGTGATGGTTTAAAGTGAAAACGTCTAAATAATGGATTTGTTTCTTACAAATATCCTGCTTTTCACTTCACAAGACATTAATTGGTGGATTGGAGTCATGTGGATTACTTGTGGATTATTATGATGATTTTCATCAGTTGTTTGGACTCTCATTCTGACGGCACCCATTCACTGCAGAGGATCCATTAGTGAGTAAATATTGTCAAGCTAAATTTCTCCAAATCTTTTCTAATGTAGAAACAAACTCATCTGCATCTTGAAAGGCCTGAAAGTGAGTAAATGTTAAGCAAAATCTACATTTTTGGGTGAACTGTTCCTTTAAAAGCTTCACAATAAGCATGATTTAACAAAATACTTGTTTTTAATCTCAATCGTATACTTATTTGCATATTGTTTGAACAGATCAGCAATTGGTTTAAATGTATTTAATAGTAGCCTGTCCTTATTCTGTTTCAAGTTGTTGCTGTCCTTTCACCCATGGCAGCATTTTATTATGTTTAAAGTGTATATGTGTGTGTGTGTGTGTGTGTGTGAGAGAGAGAGAGAGAAAGAGAGTGAGTGGCCTCAAGTGTGTCTGTGGTCTCTGGCTGACGTAAATTCATCACAACTGCTTTGTTTGTGTGGTCTGAACTTTAACTGGCTGAGCAAAACAACTAATGCATTAAGCTGTCTGTTTCTGAGCCCATGTGTAGCGCCGGCTGCTTATCTCATGCCTTCAACCTTGTGCACTTCGGTTGCAAAAGGCAAATTGTTGCAAATTTTGTGACATGATGTTCTTGGGAAAATGCTTGGAGAGAGGCTGTTCCTACTGTGTGGGTGTGATTGCGTGTGTGTGGTTGGATCATCCAGTTTGTCTTTTATTCAGTGCGTCACATGGTGCATGGCCTGGTGCTTATGACTGTGTTTCTATGAAGGGAGGGAGAAGGATAGTGTTGTTCTTTGTTCTGCATCATTAGCACCATCCTGCATGCAAAAGCACTGGATTCAATTAGGGATGCGTTAGTCTCGCGTAGCCAGACCTTCAGACTGAAATTCATGTTGATCCTGATAAGCGCTCATCGTCACAGTTGTAAACTTGGTGGCTTTCTTATTTCGTGAGGAGGTTAGGCGCCACAGCATCTTTGTTTCCAGGTGGAACGTTAAAGAACATGACACACACGTCTCCTGGAAATCCTGTATAATTCAACCAATCCGACGACGACTTCGACACTCCTGAAGTGTTTCCACTTTTGTGTCCCATATGCATTAGACGTTTAGCCAACGGTCCGTGGGCATGACGTCTGAGGCTGAGACTAGGGATGCATTAAGTCGGTCAACACTCAGTGCATCATACTTTCTGTTTGCTTATTGTATTTTGCAGCTGCACTCTTCAAATTTCAGTGTGATACAGCAAAGTGAATATTGCATAGGCCTCATTTCTGCTAAGGTGAAAGTCACAGTTGGAGGGCACGAGGAAATCACTGAGCCTTGATGTGATCGACCAGCTTCATTGATTGTCTCAGGAGAAAAACTTTCCACTTGAGCAATCCTGTGCCTTCTAATGGACCATTCTGGCTGTGTTTCTGTTTCACAAATGGCATTTTATGTGCATGTGTGTCTGAGTATGTATTTCTGTGCACAGAGCCATATTCATGGCAACAGCTGCTCAGTTTTATGCATAATTATGCATAAAATCTGGTAATGTTCGCACACAGCTTGGTTATAAAAAAAAACTATGAAAATTGCATCTTGTAGTCAAAATTACTTGCTCACATTGAGCATAAGTTAGTGAACCTGGGCTGTGTGAATGGAAATGATCTGGATTAACTGATTCATTAGGATTTGATGGATGAACTTGTGTGTTCTGATTCGAGTTCATCCATCAAATCTTAATGGTTTATTAAATAACTAGATGCCAACTGTAATAAGACCTTCCTATGGTCGTTTGTCATATGTGCTTTAGTCACTTTCACTACAGTTGCAGGTGGTTTTCACATCTACATAGAGAATAAAAAAATGGAACTGAAATAAGTCAAATGTATTTCATATTGAAAATATATTTTCTTAAAGGTGATCAAACACACACAGTTTCACCCAATCTCATGTTAATCTTGAGTATCTATAAAGTATTACTTGCATGTATTCTTTATATCTCCAAAACGTCTCTGCTAAAAAATATATTTATAAAAAAAGTTTTGTCATATTTATAAAAGAAATATACAGCTTTACCATTCTCTCTGGAAACAGCCAAGCTCTCGGAGGCGGGCTGTGGGCGGAGCTAAAGAGTGATGAGCACTTGACCGCAGATTGCCAACAAAACACAGACAATTGATGCAGTTTCACTTACTGTCTGCAGATCTGAACCATGGCCTGGATATTTTATACCTGGGACTGCTCCATCCTTCAGTATCAAACGATGTGCAAATCTACCGTTGAACTGGGTCTTGATTATAAAACGTCATCAATCAACAAACACACTTGCGAAACCTCATTGCTGCCCCGAAAAAACAAACTGCATCCACTGTTTACATAACGCTGGGTTCTTTGGGAAGCTGAACATAAGCTATCTTTTCCTTACAACCAAAAACACACTTCTTTGGAGATATTCTTCCTAGGGAGATCTGTGCAGCACTGCTGAATGAAGCACGTTGATGGTACGCTATTTTTCTTTCGCTCTGGTCGATGTGTGCGCGTGCGCGCTCTTCTGGCGGAAATGGCCATATAAGGAATTCCACCTTTCATTACGTAATGAAGAGCCACGGTTGAAAAAACTTTCAGTAACTTGAAAGAAACCCAGAAGTGTGTATTAAATATTTTCCTAAATTATCACTGAGGAAGTATATATTTCAATAATTTAACAATACATTTGCATATTTACATTGTGATATCCCTTTATGGTCACATCAGCATGCAGGTAAACAAATATATATATATATATATATACACAGATAACAAAAATGTTTTGTATTTTAATGTATATTTACAAATATATTAGAAAATATTTTTGGTTAGTTGGTTGTTGTTTTCTTGCTGTATAGGCTGTAAATTGTTGCATGAACAGAATGATTCGGGAGTCACACTTGTTAATAAATGCGGTTGTCAATGGCACACACTGACTCTGTGGACATAGTGTGTGTTGATCTGTCCACTTTGAGTAGTGTGTAATGAGCCTGCGAGTGAGAGCCAGCACATGCGTCTTGTGACTGACGCACTGCGCTGACATCACTTCGCATCTCACCATCTGACCCACACACAGACGACTGAGAGAAGAGACAGGGCCAGAAAAACAAGCGCTTTCTGAGGAACAGAATGACACTGGGAATGAAATGAGAAGTAGAGGACAGATAATGAAAGAACACAGTGTATGGACCAAGAAAAAGAGTCACACAGGAAGACAACCTTCCTCAATAAAGATATAATCAAAAATAGCAAAAACTAACACAAAGATTGTGGTTTTAGGAAGAATACGTTTTAACAAACAGAATTTTGAGTCATCTGACATAAATCATTCAAAAATGGTTGATAATTGAATTGGTGCCTGATGCTCATATAAGGAAATGTTGCTTTAAACTGACATTTCTGAAATCATCTGCCCACATTAAATCAATTATTACCAAAATGTCAAAGCTGCTGGAACATTCTACAACAATGCATCGTAAAAATACTTGTCCTGTTTAGTTTTTGCATAAGTTATTAACTTTTTTAACAAATAAGATATACTAAATACATATTACACCAGGATTTGAACCTATATGCACATCTTATGTTTAGATATATTATTTATTTATTTATTTGTATTAATATAAAATATGATGTATTCATTAATTCATAAATGAATGAACAAATAAAAAAAAAAAACATTTAATTCATTCATTAATTTATTTATTTGTAAAAAAATGAATAACATGTAATACTAATATAACATATTAATTTGATTAATTCATAAGTTAGTAAATACTTCAATTAATTGGGATGTGATATTACACATGGGTTTCAAAATCTATAGTTAAATATAATCCAATATAAAAAGCTACTCATTCATTCATTCGTAGTTAAGAAAAAAAAATCTAAGAAATAAATACATTTTAATATGAAACATGTTGTAAATCTATAAATTCATGAATAAAATATGTGTTTGTTAGTTTGTTTGCAGTCCTGACTCATTTAAAGGACATTTGACCTTTTAAGCTTCATCCAATGAGAGTTAACCTCAGCTTTTTTAAATACACGCATTGACAGTCAAATATCACCCCATACTCACCGTTCGAGCAGTGGGTGTGCTGGTTCACCTCATGTAGGCAGAAAAAGCCTAGTTACAAGAAAAAGGGAGTGTTGCAGAGCTGTTACATGAGTGCAAAAGGTCATTTTATGTTTTGAGGGTTTCTTTTCTCACAGACAGTGACATCCATAGAGAGTGAGATGTACTGACACATTACAAGAGAAAAAAAAGGGAATACACTAGAGATTTATCTAACCTGACACCCTTCTGCCCTCCAGCTCTTTATTTCGCTCTGGTTGTTTGGACTGGAAGGTCACCCTGCCCAGGTAACCCAATCCCGCTCGTCCTGCGTCACGCCGCTCTCTGTCTGGCCCAGTGACGTCTGCCGCACACCTCTGGTTGCCTGGCGTCGCCGGCTCGTTTTCACCATGTGAATGGAGACAGATGTCGGCAGATGACCAGCAGCCAACAGCTCTGGGTCATAAGCCGGAGGGTAAATGCTCAATTATTGAGAGAGACTGAGAGAATGATGTCTGTAAGAGAGAGGGTGACAGATAAGAGGACAGACAGAGGCAGTGAATGACAGGAAGGATGAGACAAACAGCATTGTGCTGATGTCCACCTTCACTTCACCAGCCCATCTGTCAGTACTGCCTTCTCAAATCAGCCATTTACAACACACACATAGTCAGATATACAGCTGAGCGTATACACACGTCAGCTGCACAAATATGACAAATAAGGGATAATGTACAGTCAGCTGGTCATACTTACAAAATATGCCTGACACAGATTAAATGGTCAAATAAATGGGTCTTGATTGTTTTATTTTAAGTCAGCAGGGGCGTCATCCACTTATTATGTATTATATTTATTTATATTATCGTAGTTTTCCAAAAATGTGTTTACTATATCATGAAAAATCTCGATTCTCAAATAAGTGTGAGTATATGCATGGAAGTAGCCTAATGTTTGTGTAAATCTATAAAATCTGTCTTTTTTTATTTTTCTTCAAAGTTTTACGATGGAACGCCATTCTTTGCAAGCAAACACAACAATTTGCAAGAAGAAAGCAAAGGGTTTTTTTTTTTTTTTTGAGAAAACGCAGGTTTCTTGGGGGAGTTTCTTGTGTTTCTCAACACAAAAGAATGAGAAACAAATGCACAGATATGTTTTGTAAAAGAGCTCAAAAGTTCTGCTAAAAAACTGCAAACATTTCATAAGAAAAAGCTAAAGATTCTCTCTGGGGAATACAAACTTTTCTGTGAGTGAATGCAAAGTTTCTTGGCGAACAAAGGTTTTGTGAGAGAATGCAAAAGTTTTGAGAGTAAATGGAAAGTTTGTCAGGGGAACAAGTTTTGCAACAGAGCACATTCAAATATAATTGAATGAAATATGAATATTCTCAAAGTTTCCCCATCACCACGTCCATTTAGGGGCTCTGTAAATATCTGTGAAATCGATATGAATACTGTTTTAACATTGTATTTGAAAACTGTTTTTTTAACCTTTATTAGTACTTATGCATAATTGCATGATCAATTTTTTCTTTTCATTTAAATTAACTTTAATATTAAAATTGACTTTTGTTTGAAAAATAATAAAATCATGATTTTAAAACACTTAAGAGTGATATTTTTATGTTAAGATCAATCTCCGCTGTATTAATATTTCAGGATCAATCTAGTCAACCCTGTATTTGACAAAAGAGTGCAGCCATTGACCAATCACAGTCCAATAAAGTTATGAATGTTGTCCAGGGAGCTGTGATGAGTAAGTCAGCTATCGCAAGACCTTCCTATTGGTCCAAAAATGTTGTGGACCATTTTTTGATGCCAAACAAAAAAGTCCTCTTAGACCTTGTGAACTGTAGCGACAAAATCCAGAATAAAACTCATTAAACACCTCAATAGTTACCTCAAAATTAATATCTTAGTGAACGGCAGACTCTAGATCATTTCCAAGCTCAGGGTGATGAGAGACAACGAGGGAGGGAGAGTATCTCGCAGGATTTATCTCTTTGGCAGAGGAGCTGGCTATTTCTTGGAAGAGGAACAAGGGTTTGTGGGAAGAGGGAGTGCAGGAAAGTGAGTAATACAGCTTTGAATGAGAAGACATATTTCATTAATATATCACTTGTATTATATGCAGACATCTTCCCCACATTGGGAGTAAAGTACTGTCTTAACTACAACTGTCTTCTGAACTCATCCTGTGGATGCGTCTGCTGCATGGCTGAACTTCATGCTGCTTTACTTCTAGTAAATATATGCACTCTTTCCTTCACGTATAGCCTAATTTCCCCAAGAAATGAAGGGCTTCACCATACCCTGTTTGAGGTTTAGCAGCACTTCTGAATTCAGTAGTCCCAAGGGTAGCTGCACTACTTTGCGTTCGTTGCGTTTGTGTGGTAAACCACTTAATAAGTTATTGCTCCTAAATCTGGAAAATGTAAGAAAGTCCAGTGCCACAGTGTCATTACGTTAACTGTGTCAGATACCGTTTGCACCGTGTTTCCCGTGTTCCCTCCACTGGTCCACTGCTCTCTGTGACGCAAGCGAAAACGTGCTTTCCATTTCCTCCTAACTCTGAAGCTCCTCCTACTTCCTGTGAATGTGACCCTTAGGAGTGATCGAAACTTCCTGACTTCGGTCTCAACAGACCTTTTTCTATGAAGTGACATTTCCCAGCATACCCTCTTTCCAGAGCACTCTTAAGCGTACGGGAATACATTAGACAATCTCTGTGCCATTACATTCAGTTAGCAGTGTTTAGTAAACAAGATTAAAATGAGTGCTAGATTTAGTCTTTTAATTTGTTTGCTAAATCGACTTCTACCTGTTAATTATGTCAAGGAAAGAGTAATTGTGCCATGAGATTTTAGTGAGTAATATTAAACATGGGTTTTGAGGTCTATAATACCTGAGGTGAATTATCTGTTAGCATTAGCATTAGCATTCCCTGAAGAGTGTGTGGTTTGGATGCTGCGATCTTTGCTCAAAGACAGCAAACAGAGAAAAACTGTGTTCAAGCTGGAATCGCAGTAATTATCATAATCCTTCTAAAATGCTGGAACTCATCGTGTCTCATATCTTGTAAAGTAGGAGTTTTTTTGAGAGCTCTGACTGCTCAAACATCATGTGTAGACACAGTCAACATGGTCCTGTCTTTAGCAGGAAAAATGTAAATAAGCAGTTATCTGGTAATATTTCTGTTTAATATTTCATATAATTGAGTGTTTTTAATGTCTTGATAGTGTAAGAATAATTTGAAAAAATACAAGAGACATGCAATAGTTTAAAAGGGTTGGTTCACCCAAAAATGAAAATTCTCAGCCTCTTGTCGTTACAAACCTGTTATACCTTCGTTCATCTTTGGAACACAAATAAAGATATTTTTGATGAAATCCTGACCCTGCACATAGCAAGGCAGCGTTTAAGGCCAAGAAAGGTAATAAGGACATCGTTAAAATGGTCCATGTGACATCATTGGTTCAACTTTAATTTTATGAACCTACTAAAATACTTTTACCGTTTTGCATAATGACTTTTACTTGTTGTAATGTGCTTTCATATATTTATGATGCAAATTACACAGATTCATTTTCATTTTATGAATTCATTTCTGAAACCGACCTGCAGTCCCCACGAGGGAAAAAATATGAAACATTTTCTGTAAGGGGTAGGTTTAAGGTTAGGGGATAGAAAATATAGTTTGGTCAGTATAGAAGTAATAGAAGTCTATGGAAAGTCCCCATAGTTCACAGATACAAATGTGTGTGTGTGTGTGTGTGTGTGTGTGTGTGTATTTATCTACCCTCACATGGCAAATACTGCACAACAGGTGTCCCTCACCTAGCGTCCCCTCCTACGCCTCACAAACAGACCGAGACATCCTCTAATCCATGCTGAGCTGTTTTTTTAACTGACACTTTCAACTCCAAACACACACACACTCACACACACACTCGCACGCACAAATTCACATATACTCAAATACTATTTTTCTGTGCAGGTACAAAAACATATCACTCCACCACAATGTGCAAAAACGAATCCAATTTAGCAACTGGTTTGTATTTAAATAGTGAATAACACACTCTCACACACACATAAAAATGCATAAGAATGTTTTGCCAAAGCTCCCAATAAAAAAGGTTGTTTTTTTTGTTTTGTTTTTTACTACAAACCTGTATGAGTTTCTTTCCTCTGTTGAACACAAAAGAAGATATTCTGTAAGAATATTGCTGGTAGCCATAGACTTCAGTAATGTGTTTTCTGTGCATGCATTCATCCTATATATCACATATACGCATATTTGAGAGATGATCATAAGATCAAATTTAGGACGGTTTCTGCGCAACATTTTATAAACGAGGCCTTCGATAACTTAAAAACACATTTTCTTCTAAAGTAACAAAACCAACGTTTTTATTTTTTATTTGGAGAGAATCTTGCCCGAACGTTAGCCAAAGTTCTGGAAACATTCCCTGTTAGTTGAGAAGATGCATGTGTTATGCAGGCTTTGGTTCGACTACAGATTTCGCCCCTGGCAGAGGTAAACATGTCAAGAGATTCTAGAGCCCTAGGACAGTGGACGAGGATGACTAAATGAAAAAACAAAATCACATGGAAAGAACAGTACATGCTGTCAGATGGATACAGAAGGAGAATGGTGCGTCAGAGCATCAGGGCAAGGGAGAGCCTTCTGGAGGGGTTGTGTAAGCCCATTAGACTAAGTGAGGTAAATCCAGCACTGCACGTGCGTTTGGCAAGAGCAGCCTGCAGAAACAACCCACCCACCCTTACACCCCGAGCACTCTCCAGCAGCAGAGACCTAGAGATTAAACATACCTGAAGACAAAACAAACAGCACACAGGACAGGAGGCAGAGGGGCCGAGCTCGAGGAAAAGCCCCAGATAGAAGAGGAAACATAAGAAGATGAAGGGCAGAGGGCAGAGATGTCATACGAGATCTTCCTCTAACAATAAACTTAATACCCACATATAATCGGTTGAAGGCTGTACTCTTTCCAAGCGGTTTCTTTCACATTTGTATTCCAAGACAAATAAGAAACAGTGCAAGGAAATGTAAGTAAAACAGCAATGATGCAAGCAGACATAATGTTAATAAATAATGAAGCAGAACTCTGCAGGGATGGTGTATTTTTTGAGGCAAAAAATTGGAAATGAGTTAATAAATTAGCACTCCACATCAATCTGCTTTTTTTATTTTTTATGAGATTTTGGTTAAATAAAAGATGGTTAAATAAACTCTGTATAAATAAAAACAGAAGGGTTGTCAAAGCTTTCTCAAATATTCTCGAAACGTTCTCACAAGGTTATGAACTCTTCCAATAATGTTTCTTGAAAGTCTGGTGTTTAATAATGTATTTTCCCCTTTTAACCCATAAATGTGTAACATTCATCTAACATTTTTTTAATGCAACTACTTCTACAGAGGACATTCAGAATTAACATTCCCATAATCTTTGCAAAATTATTAAATTTAATGTTCCCTTAATTCACGTAACAAATTCATAATTTAATGAATACTTTGGCAAAGCTTTTCTTTGTGCATGTTTTTACCCGTTTAGGACAATGATGGTGATGTTTAAAATGAAGTCATGTGACTATGGTGTAGTTTGTTTATTGCCTGCCCTCTTACTTCAAATTAATACATTTACATTAAAAAATAATACAAATAGTGTTCATTCTCCTTAATCAGGAAGAACAAAACATGCAAGAATCATCAAGAATCCAAAAGGCAATGGAATAATGCTATGGGGATTTTTGTCAAGAGAACCAAGGTGATTAATTTCTACAGAAATACATCATGACTGTAGTGATCCAGAGCGATGTTGACCAATCACATCAGAGGACCAGAGTGGAGTGCTGTATAAAATTAAATCTGAGTAGTGATTCAAAAGGATGAAAAAAGATAACAGATGCAGTGTATGTGTGTGTATGTGTGTGAGAAAACAAAACAGCAGGCTCTTTTTGCTTTTGAGGTAGCAGAGGCTATCAGAAAACTGGACACCTGTGGCTCTGTCAGCAGCAGCTGTCTTCTTGTTTAACCTTGCTTGAAGGCTGGATTTGATCTGTGTGTGCGTGTGTGTGTGTGTGTGTTTGTGTGTGTGTGTGTGCTTCCCAGGTGGGAAAGAGTGTTGAGCTTTAGATTTTTCATATTTTCTCTGTCACACACAGTATATGTGACACATGCTATTAATATATACTGAAGTCATACCATCTACCTCATTTCTCTGCACTCATACGTCTTTGTGTTGACTCACTGGGCCTCTGAGAGACAGCCGTCTACTCTGACATATTTATTTAGCTGTTATTTAAAATCACCTCCTACACATTTAATCAAAACCCAGTGGCCTGCATATTAAATTCATTCATTTCATAGAAATATCATCCTGTGAATGATCTCCTGCTCTGTCTCACATATGCACCCCCACACTCCCTCTGTCTGCCTCTCAGTCAGTTTACAATAATTACTGTGGGTCTGTCTGGATTCGTCCGTCTAATAGACAGGCCCACAATGAATAATGATTTTTTTTTAATTATTTTTGTATTATTGATATATTTGTACAGGTAATTCTAATTCTCGGCCTTTGACTCAGTTTTCAATTTTTTGGACACTTTCTGCAAAACACAACACACAATTCTCTGTGTAACACACAAAATAATCAACAGTGTTTGCAAATGTTTGCTTTTGAGATGTGTTTGTGATATTTTGAATGCAATGCTTCATTTTGCAAGAGCATTTTGCATTGTGTGTGTGCAATTCTTGGATTTGTGTGTAAAGTAAAAAAAAAAAAAAAAAAGAGGCAAAGTTCTGAAGAAATATGTGTAAGCCGTTGAAAAAAACCTGTAATACTACTACTACAAATAATAATAATAATATTTCCCATTTGGATTTATTAGGGTAATTTAAATAAATTATTCATTTAATAAAACAAACAATCAAGTAAATAAATATGAGGTATTTTTTATTCTTCTTATTTTTGTTGTTATGCTTGAAAGGTTAGTTTAATGTCATCCTAGGTGTATATGACTTTCTTCTGTCAGACTCAGTGGAGAGATCAAAACAAAAAAATGGTCCCTTATCAGAAAACAAGGCTTTGTAAAGAATAATATCAGAGGATTTCGATATGTATAAGCCAAGAGGAGAATGGGTTTCCTTTGCTAAAGTAAGGAAACTTTGCTTCCTTTGCTCCTGTTAATAAATGTTGGTTTTTATGAGACTCACTGGTGCATGCACAACACTGACCTCATACGTCATGCTCCCGGGAACTGCGTCCGTGTACAACAGTGAGCACAAGCTAGATTAAAGTGATTGTTATGTTTAGAATATGGATAATTTTTTTAATACAAAAATGCATTGATTCGCTACAGGAGGCCTTTGTTCACTACCCGGAGCTGTGTGAGACACTTCTTTTAATGGATGCACTTTTTATTAAACTTCTCATGGACTGATGCAGTGCAACACCCACTGAGGACCATCAAACAGCTTTAAAGATCAAAAATATTTTTTAAATAACTCTGACTGGATTCATATGAAAGAATAAATTCATATACAGCTAGGATGACTTCAGAGTGAGTAATTTATGGCTTAATTTTCATTTTTGGGTGAATCAACCAATTATAATAATAATTAGAATTATTTAATTTTTTCAACTTTAAGCTTATCAACTTAAAAATATACATTAATTAAAAAAATGACTAATTTAATATTTAAATATTAAACAAACAATTAGCTCTGAAATAAGAACAAAACATATTATTGTTAATATTATTGTTAGAGGAAGGCTATTAAAATAAGAAGAAAAAACTAAATATTGTAACATTAAATTATATAGTTATTTTATGACAGCATAAATTAATGTCTAATCAATACTTAACTTCTTGTTTCAGTAGTAACTACGTTAATATGGGAAATAAAATGCTCATTAAGTGATTTCACTGGATCTTTTATATATAACATTTACATGTTTATCTGAATTTCACAGCTTTGAATGTGCTTTATTAAAAAAAATTGAAAAAAGTTCTACGTACATAAAACCAGTAGTTGCATAAAGAAACCAAATGTTTGACCTCTTTATCTCTCTGTCAGCCTGTCTGTGTTCCCTTCATTCTCTGCTCTCTCTCTCTCTCTCTCTCTCTCTCTCTCTCTCTCTCTCTCTCTCTCTCTCATCCTCACCATAGTTCATGTTTCTAAATCCTTTTTAGCTTTTACCCTAATTTTCTCTTTTTTCTCCATTACTCTCTGTATCACCCTTTCTCTCTGCCTCCCTTTTTTCCTTAGGGACAAAGGATTGTCTAACAGCAATGACGCACATAGGGCTTTTGTGCAGAAAGCCATTTGAGCAAACATATTCGTGTGTCTAAAAACGGGAGGAGAGAGCGAGAGAGAGAGAGATACATGAACTGTACGTAAACATGAGCCATGCGTGCATGTGAAGGCATGCCAGCTAATAAACACTAATAAAGGCTGGCTGTGAGGTACATCTCATCTCACCTCAGCAGGTGTGAACGAGCTCCTTTCACTAATCTCCCTATAACGTTACGCATGTTATGACTCAAATATCACAGTACGGTGATTCAGAGGCTCTTGAATAAGGTTTGAGAAGCGTCTCACTGCTGTTCTCATCAGAAGAGATGACATATCTCTGAATCACATGTGTCCTCCTCTGGATCTTGTGAGTGGCTGCTTAGAAGTGATGTAAAATCTGCCCTGTGATAATATCACATGCGTTAGGGAGCTTTGCACCACGTGAGCACACCTCATGATTGTCCTTTACGACACTGCCGTATTTACAGGAAACCTTGCAAGCTGCGAAACAGTTGACAGAGCAGTTCTAAGAGTCTTTAATGTTTGTTGTCTAAACTCAGAGGGGAAGTTCTTAGAAAAGACATGACTGATGATATGACGTGTCCAGGATTTTTGTAGATTTGCCAGCAGTAGGGCTTCATCACAGTGTTGGGAAGCTACTTTGAAACCTCAGCTTATGAAGCTACAAGATAAGCTTTAGCAGAATTAAATCCAAAAAAAAAAAAAAACATTTTGATACACTATACTGTTCAAAAGTCTGGGATTGGCCTGTTTGTTTATTATCTCAGTTTTCTCATCTGTGAAGCCACGATGTGACAAATATGTCGTGATAGACCACTACTTGTTGGAAAAGCAGCACTAGCAGTTAAACTAGCTAATGTCAAGCTACTGAAAAATGAGCAGCATCAATACTTTTAAGTTGTTGCTCCCCAACACTGAGCACATTCGGCCGACCCTGTGTGATTTACTGACCCACTGCAAATGTGCATTTTGATGTCAGTCATCTCCAGAATGCCATCTACCAGAAATATTTACAACAACACAGCTGAACACATTTGCTGCATATTGCAGATCATCAAAACTAACATGCTTGGTGATATTAGGGAGCTTATCAAAAGGAAGTGCATAGCAGCATAGCTTGAGATATATACGTCAAGGTATTGATTCATTGAGAGGGTGATCCATAAATATTTGGAGCTGCTGCTCATTTGGCTGATGGCTCATTGATTAGCACAGCAGAGATGATTGAGTTACAGGAAAGGACCATTTGTTTGCCAGACGTACCCTGCAGATTCCAGCACTGCTTTTCTTTATGAACTTTGAACTCTGAGCTATTAGCCAGATACATAAGGTTCTGTCCTCCAAACAAGCACTTCCTCTGTCTGTGTTTGTTTGTGTGCGTTATGTGTTTTCATTAACGGTGAGCGTTCAGATCCGAGGGTAGAAGCTCCGGATAGTCACTACTGTTGTTTGTAAAAAGACTTCTTTGAAAATGAATCTTTGACGTACGAACTCACGAGGTGGGGATGTAGCGGCCAAAATCAACAGATAGTGGGAAAAACAAATTCAACAATCTGTCAAAGAAGAAAAGCTTCTCTATTATCTCTTTCGTGCCCTCTTTTTTCTCTTCATCATTCTCACAATATTGGATCACAACAACACTATAACAAGCAACTAGCCGCACATAGACACATTTTTGACTATTGCCATGAAGTCTGATCCAGTTTTCAGCATTTTTGGGCTTGCTTGGACTGAAAGATCTGGCTAACCAACGTGAAAAGCAATCAGTTATAGTTCGTGTGGCTTAATAGCACCAGCAAATCACATTTAAACTGCCATTTTCAGCCAGCTATTTACATTTTTTGTGGGGAAAATGCATGAGATGTTCAGTGAACGGACTGTGGGTGGTACTGAGGATGAGAATAACAAGAGACCAACCAGATTTAAACATGTTTAGTTTTAGCCAAGCAGGCTAGCAGATTGTGAGCGCAGGAAAGACTCAACTTGAAATGAAACGTTTGAACAAGTTATGTACAGTGGCTGCATGATCATGAAGATGATGGTAACAGAGAAAGACAATGATATATAGTATTCTGACAACAGGATGTGAAGTAAGTGTGTAAATCAGTGGAACTTGTATTTCAGTATGTCTATGATTGGCAATAGTGGTCGCTGTGGTTGTATCTCCTAAAAAACACACATAAGTTGTGGCAAATTCCATCTCAAACTCTGAAATCCTTTCTAACCCATTATAATACACCAGAGCAAAATATGAAAGGCTTTTTGATGTCACGTGCTAACAAAGGTTTGATATTTTGCCCCTCCTAACAGTTTTGCTATGATAAGACTTTAAACACGTTGATACCTTTCATAATAGCCCTGTAGATTAGCGGCTGAATATGAGAGTAATTAATCATGCTGTGGTGATATATGACGTACAGAGCAAGGAATTTGCAAACAATGGGGTGGTACTGCAAAAAGCTCCTTTCAAAAGCAAATGCAATAGCATTAGTTTCACAAACAATGCAATCTGAAAAACTTACAGAGTTTACCATGCACGTTTATTATGCAGGTATGAAAAGAAAAGACGAGAGCCTTCATTCTTTAGTGACACAAAAAGTGAAGGTAAATAGCGTGTGGCTGGATAATGACATGGCAACATGACTTGGACAGCAGGCTAATTCTATGGCTTTGAGTAAACAGTGATTGTTTTGTGTGCCATCATGTCTGTTTTGATTGGGAGAGATGTTTGCAGAGCAGTATGGAGGGTCAAGAGTGGTTAAACATCACAGGAGCACAGCTAAAACACTTTTTTGGACAGTTAAAGTAAGTTATTACGATTAGTGAAAACACTATATAGTGTTTGTGACAGGCTGTTTAATTCAGGCTTCTCTCGCTCTCTCATAAACACATGCATCCACACATCCTCTTGGGCTAAAACCTTGACTGTGACGTCACAATGTAATGGCCAGTTGTACTATGAATCATTGCTCATGCCAATAGCCTTTCCCAGCTGTTGAAGAGACATCTGTGTATGTTTTTCTTCATGTTGTTGAGGGGTTTTTTTTCAGTGCACTTTCTTCAGATGAATGAAAAATTAAAGATGAGGTAGGCCTATATTTATCTTCCTCATCTTTATGTGGCATGGACACAGACCACCTGCAAAAATATGCAAAAAAGAAAAAAAAAACGGCCTCAGTATGTATTTGCATTTTATGTATTTTTAGTTATCGATCTGTCACAGAAAAAAACAACAACAACACTCATTCCCATTTTCATGCATATTTGAAATACATAGCAGAAATAACGAAAAATATAAAAATGTCAGGTCAAGTTTTACAAAATTATACATAATACAAGGTGTTAAATCCATAAGCATCCCTATGATAAACATATTTTAGCACTTAGCATTTTTATATATTTTTAATTTTTTTGACTATATTGTAAAACTTAATTTCTCATTCAAATTTTAGCAGTTATGTTTAACAACTCACTTATTAAACTCAAATTACGTGACCGTCCAAGTTGATGGTCCATTAATATTTATGTATATATATATATATATTTATTTATTTATTTATTTACCTTAAAACTATCCATAATAATATGATTGTGCCAAAATGTTCCAAGAAAATGTGCATTATTTTAGCATTGATGGCACAAGGAGTTATTGTAAATAGTGTCATTTAGCACCGGGTTTTATATGTGTAATTAGTTGTAATAACTTGTGTTTTAGACTAATAAAATATGTCTGAGAGCTCATTAGTGTGCTGTCTTAATTATGAATTATGGAGCTGGCTTGAATGAGCCCTTGCAGGGAAAATGCAATCATTTGTGTTTTAGCTAATAAGATATATCTCATTCTTATGCTGCACAGCTCCATAATGCATCTTAATGTGCATTTTGTATTCCTTTAATTTGGTGCAGAATACTTTACATGTCAGATCATGGAATTAAAAAGGTTTGGAAACAGCATTTAATGCGAAAGGGCACAGTTTCTCTGAAAAAGATTTGAGAAATGATATTATAAGAGTGCAATGACCTAAATGTCTGTTCGGATTAAATTACACAAGGTTAAGAGTCTAGAGCAGAGCCCAGGTGGCATCATGTTACAGGTTACATAACAAATAGGATCATATCAAAGTCAGATTACATTCAAAGCAGAGAGATATGCAAACAGGTGGGGTTAAAGTCATCTGCAATGCAAACGGCACGCTGCAATTTCGTTGCTAGCGTGTGACCTTTAGGGTTGTGCAGGAACGGTGCTTTAGGTACAGTCAGGTGAAAGTATATGACATTTGAATCAGTTGATTTCTTTGCATCGTGTTTGCATTCCTCCAAGATTAACCAGCAGCGTGGGATGACCTGCCTTTTTTTTTTCTACCTCCGTCTGTGGAGGAGGTGTCATGTTTTGTTGCCTCCCCCATCAGCTGACTTTTCTTTCCCTTTTCTATTCTTCTATGCTTTGTCATGTCTGCACTGCATAAAATGATCTTATTTGTTTAGTTTTTTCTTCTTTTCCAGTAGTAGTAACTATTGAAATTTTCGGTGTCGATAAGCAAAATGACAAATAAGTCTTGTTTTCTGAATTTAAGTGGGTTTACATATAAAGGACTAATTTGCGCCCAAAATTTTACATTTGCTTAACATTTGCATCCATGATGTAGATGAGTTTGTTTCTTCATTAAACAGATTTGGAGAAATTTAGCATTACATCACTTGCTCACCGATGGATCCTCTGCAGTGAATGGGTGCCGTCAGAATGAGAGTCCAAACAGATGATAAAAATATTATTATTAAATATTGTGTTCCTGTAGCTTAACTGGTAGAGTACTGTGCTAGCAAGCAAGCAAGCGCACGGTTGGGGGTTCGATTCCCCGGGAACACATGATATGTAAAAATTGATAGCCTGAATGCACTGTAAGTCGCTTTGGATAAAAGCGTCTGCTAAATGCATAATTTTAATTTATTTTAAATATTATAAGTAATCCACACAACACCATCCATTAATTAACATCTTTTGAAGTGAAAATCTGTATGTTTTTAAGAAATCCTTTCTTAAGGCAATTTAACCATAAATCATTGCTTCTGGTCAAAATTTGAGTCCATAATCCATAATAATGTTTTCTCCAGTGAAAAAGTCTATCTAATGTTGTCGTCTCACTTCAAAATCCACACATTTTTTACAACTGTTTTGGACTGTTTTCAGTTGTAAATGGTGCTTGATCCATGCATATTTCTCTCCTGATTCAGATTAGATTTTATGGATAGAGAACTTGTATTTTAGTCAGAACCAAGCATTTGAAGTTAAAAATAAACTTAATGATCGATTTGTTTATTAAAAACATGCAGCGTGTGTATTGCTTAAATTTCTTGTGAACTATTGTGATGTTATCAGCTGTTTGCACTCACCTTCTGACGGCACCCATTCATTGCAGAGGATCCATTGGTGAGCAAGTAATGTAAAGCTAAATTTTCATTTTTGGGGTTGAACTATCTCTTTACAGACAGAAAAAAAAGAAGGAGAAATGTAACTTATTTTCCTTCTGAATTTATTTTATTTGTATTACCCCTGTAGATTTTTTTTATGTGTTTCATGCTTAAACTCTCTTAATTTTGATGAATATTTCAGAAAACAAGACTCAAGGTTTTTTGCTTTAAGAATGTTTGCACAGAAAAACACAATAAAATGGAAAAATACGATTTATTTATTATTATTTTTTTATTATTTTTTTTTTTTATTTTTTTTTTTTTGCAGTGGCAGCTCACCAGTCTCTTTGTTTACTCAGATTGTTTATTCTCAAAGTCTATTCCAGTTCCACCATGACTCAGAAAACTTTCTGACACCACTATAAGCACGGAGCGGAAAAGTTTGTGTTGTTGAATGTGTTGAATGTCTCACCACCAAAACCAAGAAACTCCTCCAGAGGCTTTCATCGTCTTTTGCGTGGGCAGCACATTCCCTGTTTCTGAAAGGTCACATTTGAGGGAGACCCCTCATTAATGTCACGGGGTAAAAATACTATGCTGGGCTTTCTTTTCAGAGATATCAAAATCAAACGGAGTCGCCAATCTTCAACTCGTGTGAAGAAAGAAATGTAGGTGCTTTCCGCAACCCACCAGTCTCTAAATTGTGTATTCGCATACAGTGAGCCAGATATTGCACAGAAATATATAAGAAATACAAATAGATTTCTTTCAAAACACAGGCGATGGCAAAAATGTGATTCAAAAGAGACATTTTGCGTAAGAGACAGTATTAGGAAAGAAGTCAACATTTCTTTTTTTTTTTGCTAAATTGCAAGCAGCATTGTCTGATCTATGAATTATGGCTGGATTGAATGAGCTCTTAATCTGAAACATATTTTTTGTCTGGAAGATAATCTTCATCATCTGCTTCACAGATGAATTGAGGTCACCGAAAGTAAAACATTACACCTGTTGATAATAAGTTTAATGCCACGTTTCATTCCATGACAAACAAGTATGTGTTTTACAATCCTGTTGTTCAAACTGTCATCTATGTTATGATGTATTGCTACCACCATATTAGCCTCGTGCGTCTGTTTGAGTGTTGACGCACCAATTACCAGCCGATCTTTATCTGTATCAGCCATTTCAAACGACTTAATTCCTCTGCGGGGTTGCCTCAGGCATAAATAAATGTGTGTGTGTGTGCGTGTGTGTGTGTGTGCATGAATGAGACTGTGTGTCCAAAGGGAGGGGTTTGCTTGTGCATGCACATATTTTGTTTGCAAATGTAAGATCTCTGAGAAATGCTAATGCCGATGCGGTATACACTCTCTGTGGACATTAAGCATTGTCATATGGATCAGTGTTGTGCATACACAATGAATGATGCACCCCTCCCTCTCTTGTTGAGCTGCAGAGCAGATTACTCACAACCTTGGTTTTCTGAAGGAGACTCGAATCTTGCAAAATAGCCCTGCAAGCAGTGTTTTCTAAGAAGAGAATTATGCATTACAATCACTGCAGGTTGCATATTTCCTTGCAAAATGATTTCAAATACACTGAGGTTTTTGAACATTTCATTTCAAAAGATATCAAGTATGACTGCATACTTTATTTTATGTAATTTGTAGGATTGTGTGTAGCTGAAAAAGTCAACCCTGTTCATTATAGGAGGTTAATATACCTTATAAAGTCTTAGTAATGACAAAATGCAATATACGAAATAAAGAATGCATAGCCAGACTGCACAGAGATGCATTTCTATACATATTAAGTAATACTTTACAAGAATTTTTCATTTGTTAACATTTGTTAACTACAAAATAACAATGAAAAAGACATATATACATAATAATACATGTAATGCATTATTATAATCTAATGTTGCATCTGTTATTAATGTTTAATGGTTCTGAGCATGAACTAACAATGAACAGTTGTTTTTTTGTTAATGCGGTACAAATCTGCAAACAGTAGTTAATGCCCTAAATAACATAATAGGTTTTTACACCATTTATTAACCTTGTTAATTTAATTCAGTTCATGTTAGTTCAAAGTGCATTTTTAATGTTAACAAATACAACTTTTGATATTTTTATAAATGCATATATTATCAAGAACTAAGATTAATAAATGCTGCATAAGTTGTATTCATTGTTAACTCGTGTTAATTTATTAAACTTTATTATAAAGTGTTCCTGCATATACTAGTTTTGGTAATGCACATCTTTTTTTGAGTGGGTCAGGCTTTACATTAAGGTGACGGTTGTTTATTATACAGCATTAATAAATAACTCTGGATAAAAGTCCTTGCTAAATGACAACTTGCTATTTACTTTCTTACTAAATGCCCATCAGAACATGATATTTAAGCTATGTATTTACATGTTTAACGACAGATGAAAAGTGAAAAACAATTACATTCGACCCCTATATACATCCAATGACAAATTAATCAAAACTCCCTATTAAAATTTCAAAATTACCCTGCTAACAATAAAGGTTCTTTATTGGAATCAATGGTTCTATGAAGAATCTTTCAAATGCAGAAAAGTTCTTTATAGTCAAAAAAAGGTTATTTTGGGAACCACAAAATGGTCACAGCAGAAAAAACACCCTTTTTTTTTTAAGATTGTAAAGAAATAACAGAAGTGCCATATGGATGTAGATGTGTGTAAAAGTTGCCCACATGTTTCTTTTAGGGGTTAATGTATACTGAGAATTCAGATGAACCCAAAACAAACATGCATTCTCATTCTCAGCACGATCATAATTCATTCTTTGTATTCCTCAAGTAACACAAGCATGTCAAGGAAGCTGACAGCTCGCGGAGTGCGCATGCCTTCCAGCAGGTGGAGCAGAGCCTGCGAGCCTCCATCACATCGACAGCTTGAGATCGGCGACACTTCTCCGCCACTGGCGTCATCGTCCTCATCTCCGAGCAACCCCTCCATCAGCACTGGCGTCACCGCACGACGAGCCGCACCGTTGCTCGGCAACTTCTGCCTTGTGCGCTCGCGCCCCGCTCCGTGCTCTGACGCGAGTGTGACGTTAATGAGGCGGGTATCAGTTTGTTATGGCAAGAGGAGGAGAGGCGGAGTCCGTCATCACAGCACGAGCCTGTAGCGCTCGCCTCGCGCCAGCACAACTGCTCAAGAGCGGAGCCGCACCTTGTACATATTAGCGCGCTCCGTCAAAGTGTGTATCGCTGTACATAGAAAACAGAGTAAAAAACAACAAGTTTTCCCCTTCAAGATTCGCATAAGGAATGACTTGTAAATGCAGATTTAAAAAAGCATTTGTACTGTGGAAGGCGGTGGAATTTATTCGTGTGTTAAAGGTAAGAGTTCCTTCGCTTTTAATATTTCCCATAACAAAACAGATATACACTTCTTCATTAGCCCATATAGCCTGCCTAGATTTGTTTTTGTTTATTTATTTTTAATTTGACATTTCAAGGACATTTCTGGACGTTGCGCGCTGGTTTTACCTGTAAGCCCATTGTGCATTTAGTCCATTTAGTGCATTAAGTTTTTTGCTAGAATTTGAGTGACTGTTACAATGACATTAACTTGCTTTTAAGTGAGTTAAAATGTGTTATATGTCAGTACCTCTTAAGATAAAATGTATAAATATAGTTATTCAATTATTTAGCCTGTAAAGTAATCATATGGCTACTGTTTTGTGAAGGTTGTGACGGGATCGAGTTGTAAGAATTATTGTTAATAATGAATATTTATAATAATCATTTTAAATTTGTCACTCAGGTTAGTAGTCGTGCGCATTTATAACGAACAATTTCTTGTTTATGCAGATCAGTTAAAGTTCACACTCAAAGCCGGCATCATGGTGATAATGACGAACAGCCGCGCGAGCTCTCAGTCGAGCTGTGCCCAGGCCAGGCCTCTGCAGGTCGGCTTCTATGAGATCATCAGAACCCTCGGCAAGGGAAACTTCGCTGTGGTCAAACTAGCCAGACATAAAGTCACGAAAACACAGGTGAGTCTCCTGCCAAATATTTAGATTTTTTTCTTTTTTTGCATTAAAAAGGTTATATATTTTGTCTTTTGATATTTCCCTACAAATTGGTTAATGATAATGTATATTCAGCTGCATTTCTAAATGTGCATTTTGTTGTGTTTTCATGCAGGTTGCAATTAAAATAATTGATAAAACAAGACTAAACTCTGCCAACTTGGAGAAAATCTACAGGGAGGTTCAGATTATGAAGCTGCTCAATCACCCTCACATCATAAAACTCTATCAGGTAAGTTAAAGGATTTGTATAATTAATAATGATGCTATCATTGCAAAAGCTTCCCTGTTAATTTCAGTTAAACTGAGGGAGTGTTGTGTATTTTAGCGTGAATGGTGAGTGTGGTTTAATGCTGAGTGAGTGTCTAAGTGTTGGTCAGGCAAATGGTGCGGTGATCTTCTCTCGAAGTACATCTGGATAGTGTGCAATGAAGTTACTTTCTTCCTTGCATTCAGCTTCTGCATAGCAACTCTCCACTGCATTACATCTGTTTTGTCAGGCTGCTGGTTTTATTGAATTAAAAATATATTATATCTTACAAAAAACAAAGTAATTACAGAAGTATAAAAAGATTTTGAAGGCAACAACTGCACGGTTTCTCTAACAATGGAGCTTTATATATGCAATCTGGATGTTTTGAAATGATTTGTTGGCTTTTTAAATGGCATTGTTTATTAAATATAAGATTTTAAAATTAGACTAATCTGTGTCCAAAATATGTGTTTTTGTCTCTGAATGAAAGACACAAAAAGAGTGTGTTGGACATAAGGACACAGGGTCTAAATCTCCAACTTAATTAGCGCTGGTGAAAGTCAAATGCAATGTGTCTGCAGAGTCACGTGAAGCTAGCCAGAGGAAAAATCTCTTAGTACAATCTGGTTTTATCCCTGGGATTGTTTTGTCCCCATAGTTTGGCTCGTGCATCCATGCAAACAGTGGCAGGCTAATACAGGGTGCTAATATGTCAGCACATTCTTTCTTTCATAGCCTGTACAATTTAAGTTTGTTTTGTTCAGAGATTAGTATTTTGCAGATTACACTGAGAACTGAGGTTGCAAGAAACTAAAATCCTTGGGAATAACATCACACCTCACTTCTTTGGATCTGACCTCTCACATTTGTTAGAGACACAAGTTTTTGGGAAGTGAGCAGCAGTGTTGTATAGTTTGATATGAGCTTGATGTGCCATTCCTTGAGCGTAGACTTTCATATTAATCAATTAAAACATATCCTAATGTCCTCCAACATATAAGATGAGGACTGCAGCATCAGGAAGAATCCTTCACGAAGCCGTCCTGGATTTTCAGCTTCCAGTTTGATCCCGGTCTAGTGTCAGATAACCTCAAATGTACCTCTCCTTTCACAACTGAAGCCCTGTTTATTTAAACCAAAAAGCCCTTGAGATGAAAAATGTAGAACTAGTGACCTGTGACCTCTCATGATAAACCGTTTCTGTTCTCATGCACCTTGTACAAACAGTCCTTTTATTGCCTTTAGCTTCTCATTAACTTCAGAGACACTGTATTCAGAACTATCAATAGTTTCCTTCACTCATCTCCCCCTGCGTTCGTGACGGAGGGAGCGACTCTGTGGGCTGAACAGGATGGGGTTTCTAAGGAAGCTATGACATCATTGGCACCTCTGGGTTGACTCTAAAGGCTGAAGTCTTTGGAACCTGGGTTTATCTAAAGATAAAGACCCTTTTCCTGCTGTTGTGTAGCCTGACTACGTGGGTCACGGCACGCTGTTACACATTGACCTGAAATATATTTAATCTTGAGCACTTATATGGACGATTACACAGGTTTTCTCAGCAGGACAAAAAGATGACAGCATAGAAACTGTTGTGCAACCCTTTCTGGTAGCGCAACATGCAGCGTTTAGTATTTCTCCCTCAGGCCTCTGCCGGGAACTTATGGGACATTCCCATAAAGGGCGAGGACATCATACACCCTCTCTTTCATAATTTCTTACGCTATTAATTGTTGAATTACAGTTTCTTTTGTGTCACTGGATGCCTTTGTGCTTAAACTAGGTCTAGTGTGTGAACATGTTTTATGGTTCAAAAGAAACAGGTTAGTGAAGATAAAGTTTCAGCTGTCGTTAGCTGTTTCAGTGGCACTGATGGGTCAGACAGCAGGCATCTGAAAAAGACATGCGTATGTGTGTGTGTGTGTGTGTGTGACACTTCAAGAAATGCTTTGGTATACTCTTCTGCAATGGTACATACCGTTACAAACTAAACTGTCATGCGATGAACACCAAAAACTATGATAGAAGTTGACAGAAAGAGGAAGTTGGCTTGTTGCTGCATAAAATGTACATTGACATGTCTGAGACTTATATTACAATTGAAATGAATGTATAATAAAACATATTTAGTAGATTTTGTATGTAAATATCACTGCAT
Source organism: Carassius auratus (assembly GCF_003368295.1). Classification (NCBI taxonomy): domain Eukaryota; kingdom Metazoa; phylum Chordata; class Actinopteri; order Cypriniformes; family Cyprinidae; genus Carassius; species Carassius auratus. The sequence continues at coordinate 27,342,243 of NC_039251.1, forward strand.
TATTAAACAGTTTTAAATGGTTCTATATTTTATAAATTAATTTCTAATATTCACTGCATCTCTAGTATTACTTCATCAAAGCAAAAGAAATAGCAAAATTGGATAATTTGATAATGTGATTAATTTATAATTTTTTTTATTTCATTATGCTTTTTGTCTTTACAGGTCATGGAGACCAAAGACATGCTGTACATCGTAACAGAGTATGCAAAAAATGGAGAAATGTTTGGTAAGTGGAAACACTTTTGTAAATGAATGACTAATGTATCTGTGAAAAGACAGGCATCTTTTGCTTTTGATGTCTGTGGCTCTCCCAAAACCTCTTGTCCAGTTGTTGTGGATAATGAGGTCTGACGGGGAGAGAATTATTCAGATTAACACAGCCGTCAGAGCAGTGAGACAGTGAGCGAGCACAGAGCGAGACAGGTGTTGGATTTTCAAGCTTTATGTAACTATGTAAAAGGGATAAGCTGCTCTACCTCTGCTTGTCCTCACCACCTAGGGATTCAAACAGTATAACATATCTGTCTTTCACCTGTCATATACTCAGCCTTTAAATAAAACAATGGCAGTCTCCCCAGATAAACCGTAGGCTTGGCTCTGTCTTTATATGGTGTTTTTAAGGCGATGTCTCCTCCCTTCCTAAGCCGTCCTCTTTTTTACAGACTATCTGACGTCCAACGGAAGGATGAGTGAAAACGAGGCTCGTAAGAAGTTTTGGCAGATTCTGACGGCAGTGGACTACTGCCATCGGCACCACATAGTCCACAGAGACCTCAAAACTGAAAACCTGCTGCTAGATGCCAACATGAACATCAAGCTGGCAGGTGAGCAAAGAAGATTGATAAACACTTCTCATAGCCAGACTACGAGTGTCAGAATTCACAGTTAGGATCAGTAATAAAATTAAGTAATCAAACCAGTCTGATTCTCACAAGTCATTCATTATAGGGTTTTATATAAGGATTGTATACCATTTACATGCAGTTTTATGAGTAATCAAACTTTTTATCAACAAAGAATTCAATTATCTTCCATTTCTTTCAGATTTTGGATTTGGAAACTTCTATAATGCCGGAGAGCCTCTTTCCACTTGGTGTGGGAGCCCACCATACGCTGCCCCCGAGGTCTTTGAGGGAAAGGAGTATGAGGGGCCACAGTTAGACATATGGGTATGTTTATCATTATGATTCTCACCTGATGTCTTACACAGCTGCTGAAAATGAAATTATAATTATAAGTTGTTCATATTAGCTAACAATGTGCATATTGAATATAATAAAGAACATTATTGTTTGCTGCCTTGCATCACTGGGATAAATGCAAATCTAATACATTCTGCAAATATGTCTCTTTCACAGAGTCTAGGTGTTGTTCTGTATGTGTTGGTGTGCGGGTCCCTTCCCTTTGATGGGGACAGTCTTCCAGCTCTGAAACAGAGAGTGACAGAGGGCCGCTTCAGAATACCATTCTTCATGTCACAAGGTACAGCTCTTCGCTCCCTCTTTTCACACACAATGCTACATCCTCACAAGAAAACGATTTTTGACTGAGATCTCCTTGTCTCCTTGTCCAGACTGTGAAAATCTGATTCGTAAGATGCTGGTTGTCGACCCAGCCAAGCGGATCAGCATGGCTCAGATTAAGCAGCACCGCTGGATGCTTGCGGATCCAAGTGCGCCCCATCAGACCCTTTCCCTGTCCCTCACTGACTACAACTCCAACCTGGGAGACTACAGTGAACCTGTCTTGGGCATCATGCAGACCCTCGGCATTGACAGACAGAGGACTGTGGAGGTGAGAAAAGGGGTGCATACAGAGGAGAGGCGTGTTACAAACAGTACAGGGTTAGTTGCTTCCAGCAGGGAAGGGCGTGTTTACCAGAGCAAGGGTAAATGTTGTTCGAAGGACATAAGTTGTCAATTTGTCACCCCAGAATAAAAACAACACCCTATCCAGCTTCCCATGGCTTTAAATATGTATTTCTGTTGGCACATAAATGATAAACAAAGTAGCATCTGTTTTGAAAGCTGCCATACTGTGTTGCATTTAGCTTTTGGTAATTTCCCTTAAGAAGTTAATTCTTGACACAGGCTGCCTGCGTTTCATTACACCTATTTAAGTGACTGCTCAGTATGGTCACTGTGTCTAAAACTGTTTTTTGATTGCTTTCCACAGTCTCTCCAGAACAGTAGCTACAACCACTTCTCAGCAATCTATTACCTGCTGCTAGAAAGAGTGAAAGAGCACCGAAGCCAACAGCTGAGCCGCCAATGCGGGGCCTGGAATCAGAGGTCGAGGACGGCGTCCGATTCCTCCACCCCGGAGGTGAGTGTCGAAGTGAGGCCAAGACAGTCTTCTGTTTGAGATAAAATCTCCCTGTGCTAACTCAGCTCTTCCTCTGTCCATCTCACTTTCAAGGTGATCATGGAGTCGTCTGACAGCTTCAGAACCTCAGCATTCCCTGTCGCCACCAAGGTGAACACTCCTGTCCATTCAGAGCTGGAATGTGAACAAGGAGCCCTGTTTCAGGTCAGTACTTCCCTTGAGCTTGACGCAATCCCTCTCTGGACTACGGGTGGGGAACTTGAGGTCCACTGTTCTCCAGAGATTTGCTCTAATCCTGATTAAACTCACCTGAACTAGCTTGTTTGGGTAGATTTAGAGCTAAAATCTGCAAGACAGTGGACCTCGAGGACAAGAATTGTCCACCCCTGCTCTAGACCCCTCTCTTCCTAGTTGCTCAGTAAATAGACTCCCTGTCCTGTTTCATATTGCAGATATGCAGTGCACCCCCAATCCCCCTCCTCCATTAGAGACATGCAGTGGCTAATGTGAATGCCTCCCTCCCTTCCTCAGCGCGTTGTGTGCCCGGTGGAGGCCAGCCTGAACGGGATCCTGTGGAACCGATCCATCTCCCCCAACAGCCTGCTGGAGACCACAATAAGTGAGGAGGTGCGACCTCATGACCTTGACGAGGAAGAGGGGATGCTGCAGGTCCAGCTGCCCCATTTGCCCAGCACCGCCTCCCGAAGGCACACGCTTGCAGAGGTCTCCGCTCGATTCCACCAGTGCAATCCACCTTGTAAGTGAAATGTTAATATTAAGGTAAAAATATGGACTTAATGCAAGGATCTGGTTGATAATTACACGTCATCCTCTCTCAGGTATTGTGGTTAGCCCCTCGGACGGTGCTTCTTCCGACAGCTGTCTGAAGTCCTCCTCGAACTCCAACCAGGCTCTCTCCATGGCTGTAGGGGATCTTTCATCACTGCTTGCCTCCAATATTGCCCCGGAGGCATCAGCCCCTGCAGGGATGCCCCTCACTCTTTCCTCCAACCTCCTCTTGCAGAACCAAGGCAGTATGCTTGCAGCCAGCTTCCAAGAGGGGCGCAGGGCTTCAGACACCTCCCTAACACAAGGTGAGATTCATTAAATTAAAAATGTATGTTAAAGCACATGTGCTAGCTTTATAGAATCACATGGCTAAGTAGTTTCTAACCGGTCTGTGATTATTTCTGTAGGGCTGAAGGCGTTCAGACAGCAGCTGAGGAAGAACACTCGTGCGAAAGGCCTGCTGGGGTTGAACAAGATCAAAGGTCTGGCACGACAAGTGTGCCCTCCGACCTCATGCTCCAGAGGCAGTCGGGGATCTCTCAGCCCAACTATGTGCACTCCCTCAAGCCTCCAAAGCTCCAGCGGCCCCCGTGAACGTCGCAGCATGCTGGAGGAAGTTCTGCACCAGCAAAGGTGAGAAGAAATCCATAGATATCTCAGATTGCTGAAGATTGGAATCAGTCCCAACACTGTTCCTGGTGCCACCCCAGTGCTCCACAATTTAGAATTCTTCCTAATCAAACACACCTGATTTAGCTCATTACTAGAGACTCATAGAAAAAGGAGACATTCAAAATGTGAAAAGTTGGAACAGAATTGGTACATTTTTTGAATACACCTAAACTCTGTTGTTCTTTCATCATACAGGATGCTGCAGATCCAGCACCAGCCTCAGCCCCAAGTCCAGTCTCAGCAGCCCGTGCTCTTCCTCTCACAGTCCCACCCCTCATCTCCTCCCTCCAGCAATCTCTTCGCGCCCGCCACCCTCTTTTCCAACCCACCGACTCAACCTATTCTCCCTCCATGCCAGCAGACCCCCATCACCTTTCAGCACAAACTGTGGCAGCAGCAGCAGCAGTCTCTTGACTCCTCATCCTTGTCTCCCGTGGCATCTGCTGCCCATCTTCTTGAGGCTCGTCTGCACATCAGCCAGCGGCCACATCTCCAACCTCAGTCCCCACAGCATCTGCATATCCAGCCCAGCATCCCATCCCAGGGGCCTTTCTCCCTCTTGCCCCAGCAGGGCAGTTGGAGCCTGAGCACCAGCATCGAGTCTGGACCTGATGTCCAGGAGCTGATCTATGCTGGTCAAAAGCAGCAACTCAGCAGCTGTGTCATGGTCAAGTAAAGAAGGCTTTGAAGACTTTGAAGAAGGTCACAGTGGTGCTGACTGCTTCCACCACTCTCACTCCAGAGTTCGCCAATGGTGTTTAGTGTCAGAACTTGAAAGCATTTCATTATGATAATGCTCTCAATAGTTTTCTAATGCAAAGGAGAGACACTCTCTGGACACACAATTCCACGATTGTGTCTATATGTGTTGGAATGACCAGAGAAAATAAGAAGAAGCAATAACCTACGTCTTCATTGAGTCCATGACCCTTGCCAGGTGCTCCTGTCCACACAGCAATAAAGGATGGATTGCTGAACAAGGAACTGAATAGTGTGCTTTCATCCATTTGCGAGTGGGTCCACTCATACATAAAACCGGCCTCCACAATCGCAAATGATTATGTCAGAGACACTTTTTTTTATCCTCGATACAAGTATGAAAATAAGACGGCGATGTCTTCCTTATAGATTTTTCCAATGATTTCCTTTCAGATCTTTTTATTTTGTGTTTTACATCTCCAGAGAAGACCAAAGTTGATTGTTTTTTTTTTTTTTTTGCCTCTTTGATTTCTTTCCTAGATGTTCTTGAAACAAAATGCAGTATCTGACTTAACCATACTTCCGAGACTAAGAAAAAAAACTGTCATTTCACCTGTGCTGTGAAAATGTGCGCAAACTAGCCACACTATGCCTCTGATGATGTGTGTGCAATGAAGAGGCGCCTTAGCATGAGGGGAACGTCAAGACAAACGAGAGTAAGCTAGATACTGTATAAGCACAAGAGGTACTGCATAGTGTTTATTAGACCAGGTCTTTGGGTTTTCACTGTCTGTGACGATGATTTTAATGCTGCTTCATGTTAGGTCACATATAGACAAAAGACACTAGACAATTATGATCATACAAATGTGCACCTACCAATGACTTTGAAATTAGGAGACATTGTCCAGCCAAGCCGTTCAGTTTTGGTCCATCAAGACTCCTCTTCCATCAGTTCGCTACCTCCTCAAAAACTGATCTTTCACCTCAAAAGGCTCTATCTCAACACACACTGTATGAGAATAAGTTAGGCCCATTACAATGTCTTGAACCCATGAATGGTGTAAATTAGCTTTTTTTTTTTTTACACTGAACAAAGAATATTAGTATAGTGCAATATTTCACATTGAAATGTAGAACCAGGAGAGGAAGCTGTTTTTAGGAATGCAAAAGGTACTTCATATCTGATAATGCTATTTTATTCTTTCTTTTATAGAGCATGTTTGTAATGATTGTATGTACGAGATGATTTGAATGATGTATTCTGCATGAGCATGGGAAATAAGAGGCTGGCCATTTTGTACAGCTTGTTGACACGGGTTGCCTTTGCATCCAGGCTGGCTTTGTAGAATGGCAGAAATAGAAAAATTACAGGAAAAGCCAAAGAGAGAGCGCAGGGAAGATCAAGACAAAACGTAATTTTTTTCTATAGATGTCAAGGTGGTAAAAAGCTCTCCTTTCATTAAAGTGTAGCACGTTTAAATATCCCAAAAGCAGTCATACTGCTCAGATGTAAAAAGTAGCTGCCTCCTCTAGTTAACAAATATTTGATAAGCAATTGTTTTTCCTTTCTCAGAAACTCCATGCATTTGCATACTCGTATAATTTTTCTTGATTCAAATGCAGATGCAGACACACATAGCTGAAGATGTCTTGTAGCAATAGTGTTGAATTTTATATATATGTTTTTTTAGCTTACAATCTAGGTGCTAGAAGTAGATTTCAGAAGTGTTTCTGGGTTTGTGTGCAATTTATATGAAATAATAGTGTGTTACCATTGTTGAAGCTCCATTTGCTTGAAGCACTGTTTTTATAGCTGTAAGTTATCCTGTTGCATGTCTGTCTTTTGTGAATTTGAGATATTTGTGCAATGGTTTTTAGTGGATTAGAAAAAAAATCTATACTGTGTTTCCAGATTGGGTCATAAAACGACAGTGTTTGAAACCAGTGCAGGTAAAGATGCTGAAGGTGATGTAAGAAACAGTGTTAACATCCTTTCCTTTTTCACCCACCACTAAACTCGTGCCTTTGTCTGAACAAATCCAGTGGTGGTGATTTTTTTTTTTTTTTTTTTTTTCAATTTTAGGATGTCAGAAGAATGCAGAGTTGTTTTATCTTATGATTTTTGTTGGTTTTGTTAAACACCCCATTTTATACTTCCATTTCATTTGCTGTTTGACAATTATGCACTTTATGATGACAGTTGCTTTTGAAAACAGTGTTTGTTTCCACTGCAGGTATAGACGAGTCTGTAGTTACTTTTGAAACACTATGTTTCGAAGCTAAACTGTTCTGTTCAGATTTTTTTATTATTATTATTTTTTATTATTATTTTGGTTATATTTCCCTGATGTGCTTGCTTGCTGTATGTGTGATTGTACATGGCTGTGTGAAAGTATATGAGAGATTAAGTTTTATTTATGTGTTAATATGTTTATTTATTTGAATAAAAAAAAATCATTTCTTGAAATTAATGTCTGTGTTCCATTTGTTTTAATGGAATTTCACTTTACTATTAAAGGTCTACATTTAAAACATCATATAGTTACTTAAAAGTATGAAACAGTGTTATTGAATAACTGATACTAAGCATGTTTCCTCAAAACAAAATGCAGATTTTTCCTCTGAAGACATTTATCATATTAAAAGATTACCAGGATTATCTAAACACATGATTATTTAACTACAAAGTAGCATGTACAAAATGCTATATAGATATACCTTAATCCTTTTTTTTTTTTTTTTTTAGAGTCAAATATCTAATATAACAATAATAGTAATAATAATAATAATAATCTTTAAAGTTTCTTGTATTCATTTTTATTACTTTTTTTAAGCAAAAATCAATGAAATTAACTATTTTCTTGTGGTGTAAGAATAATCAGTACTTCATTCAATATTTTCTCTGAGTATTTATTTAGTTTTAATGGAATTATTATTATTAGCATTTTTCTTCAACAACAACAAAACATTTATTTTAAAAAGTTACAGGAAACTCTAAATTTTGTGGCATAAGAAATATATAATAATTAATTCAAGATGTATTCTCTGAAAACTCATTCATTCAGTTTTGCTACTCAAGTGATTCTTAAGTATTTATGTTATTTTAAAGGAAACAACAAAATACTTCTTTGAGAAAGGTTTTATTTTTTTTTATTTTTTTCCAGTGGTACAATGTTTAACACAATATTTATTTCCAGACCGTAAACAACTCAGAAACCCGAGCAACCAGTAGAAACATAACAATTATCGTGAAACACATCTGTCTGTAATATATAATCTAATGTGACAGTTTCTGCGGAGAGGATCACAGGTACGGTGGAGGACAGAGCGCATGTAAACACATTCCAGCATGTGTGTGCTCATCGCTCCAGCTGTAAGCTAGCGGGTGGCTCTGTGCCCAGAGAGCTCGCATTGATCTGCGCTGGGAATACCATGCTCATACATGCAGCTCCAAAGCCAGTGGTCCATGCCAATCATTCTGACTGGATGCCCTGCTCCATCTCTTCAGCTCAAACGCCTGCTCACAGCGTGTCAAAACCTCTGTCACACAGACACTGATTGATGAAGCTCCCTTAAATATCTTTGTGTGTATATCCAGATCTCTCTGAAACCATAGCTATACTGCTGATCTTATGATGAGGGCCTGCAGAAAAACATCAGTTACCAGGAACAGGCATTCGTTTACTACTTTTCATGCTTCATCATTTCAAAAATGTCAAACGTAAATATAAAATGTCATAATATTATCTTGAAATGCTATGAACATTAAAATGTACACCTGCACTGAACAAAATGTAAATATTAGCATGTTTCCTCCAAAACACAATTCTCTTCAATGTTCATATATTAGATTATCAGGATTATCTAAACATGTAAATGTACTATATATATATATATATATATATATATGTGTGTGTGTGTGTGTGTGTGTGTGTGTATGATGCTGCCTGTCAAAAGTCAATATTAATTTTGGTAATACTTTATTTTAAATTCCAATTCTCACTATTAACAAATTGTTAACTATGACTTTTGCCTCAGTAAACCCCTAATTTGCTGCTTATTAATAGTTAGTAAGGTAGTTGTTAAATTTAAGTATTGGGTAGATTAGAGATGTAGAATATTGTCATAAAGAATATGTGCTTTATAAGTACTAATAAACAGCAAGTATGGTAATAATAGGCATGCTAATAAGCAACTTTAATAGTGTTATTATTTATATTTTCCCAAATTTTAAAATAATAGTAACGTCATCTATGAAATAACACAAATGGAATAACGGTATTTAAGTTTGACCAAATAATGTTAAACAAATCAAACTGTTCCCTTTCAGTCAGTCACATTCAACGTTATGTCAGTGACTGAACGAAATTGGTGATCTCGCTAGAGACGCGAATCGCCTTCGTGTTAACAAAACAAGCCAATGACTATTGGCATGCAAGATTTTCATCGTGCACCCCGCCCCGAAGCGCAGGTATAAAAGGAGATTGGATGCAGTTGCACATTCAGGAAACTGTCCCCCTCCCCATGCCCCATTCTAGTTCCTCCTGGCCAGGGTGATTTGATGATTACAGTGAGGTCTTCCCCGCCGAGCGAGTCTCCACTGGCCCCTCACTCCTCCAGCACATCGTGCCACCTGGTGTACCGCGATGCGGATGCTGGTGCCTCGGACAGGACCCAGCACTTCATCCGGACCACCAGCAGATGACCTGATGTCGATCACTGCATCGGGGGATGAGCTAGGCTCTGGAGATGAGGATTCAGCTTCTTTGCCTCCTTCTCGGAGAGTAGCGTTGCCAGAGTCAGATCCAGACCTGACTGCTATGCTTGCCCAGGCCAGCGTCAGGTTTCCATGGAAGGTGCCTCCATCTCCCGAACATTCAAGGCTGGATGGTTGGTACTTGGGGGTGCTGCACGGTGATCGTCGGCAGCCGCCACCGGTCCCATTCTTCCCGGAAGTGCATGAGGAGGTCACTACTAGGTCCTGGAGGGCATCTTTTACTGTTTAAATTCAAGATGAATGGCTTGCTCAATCCCTTTTAAGTTTGATTTGGGTGCTCTTCGGTCCAAGATAGAACATCTTAAGAGTCAGTGTAGAGAAAAAAGATCTCTGATAGCCGAGGCACTCCTACAGGTAATTGTCTACAGGTAATTACTAGGACACGCCTCTCACACCGTTCTCAGCACTAAAGCTATTAGTCACAATAAACAACAGAAACACAGGCAACAGATAGCATGCATATATATTCATGCATACATTGCTAGGGCACGCCTCTCACATGGTTCTCAACACTGAAGCTGCTGGTCACAACAATAAATAAAGAAGCAACAAATAGCATGCACATACATTCATGCATATATTACTTGGGCACACCTCTGACATGATTCTCAGCAATAAAGCTGTTGGTAACAATGCAATGTGTGTGCATGCTATTTGTTGCTTCTTTATTTATTGTTGTGACCAGCAGCTTCAGTGTTAAGAACCATGTGAGAGGCGTGCCCTAGCAATGTTCAGTTTCTGAGGGCCTGGCTAGTGCTCCCCAGACCGTCTCGCTGGCTCACAAGAACCATCAGACTCGGCTATGCGATTCAGTTTGCCCGGCATCCTCCCAAGTTCAGGGCATATGGTTTACCTTTGTGCTGGACCATCTTGTGAGTGGAAATCGTGGTCCTGCTGGTGAAGGATGTGATAGAGCCGGTCCCTCCAGCCAATTTGAAGTCAGGGTTTTACAGCCGGTACTTCATTGTACCAAAGAAAGGCAGTGGGTTATGGCCAATCCTGGACCTGTGCGTTCTGAACCGGGCCATTCACAAGCTCCCGTTGAGGATGTTAACGCAGAAATGTATCCTTCAATGCGTTCGTCCACAAGATTGGTTCGCAGTGTTAGACCTGAAGGACGCATACTTTTTAATGTCTTGATTCTCCCCCAACACAGGCCTTTTCTCGCTTTGCGTTCGTGGACCGGGCATATCAGTACAAGGTCCTCCCATTCGGGCTGTCCCTGCCGCTTCGTGTCTTCACCAAGGTCATGGAGGGAGCCCTCGTTCCCTTGGGGGTAGCAGGCATTCGCGTTCTCAACTACCTTGATGACTGGCTCATATTGGCCCAGTCCAGAGCTCAGTTGTGCGAAAACAGGGATGTGGTACTCAACCACCTCAGCCGGTTGGGGCTTCGGGTGAACTAGGAAAGAGCAAACTCTCCCCTGTGCAGAGGATCTCTTTTTTCAGGGTGTAAAGTTGGACTCAGTCGACCTGACAGCGCATCTCACGACAGAGCACACTCAGTCAATGCTGAACTGCCTGGAGTCATTTCAGGGCAGGAAGGCGATTCCACTGAATCAGTTTCAGAGGCTCCTGTGGCATATGGCATCCGCTGCCACTGTCAAGCTGCTCGGGTTGCTTCATATGAGACCGCTTCAGCATTGGCTTCACGATCGAGTCCCGAGATGGGCATGGCAACGTGGCATGCACTGAGTCTTGGTTACCCCATACTGCCACCAAAACTTCAAACCTTTGCTTTTCTATGGGCAGGGGTCCTCCTAGTGCAAGTGTTCAGGCATGTTGTTGTTTCAATAGATGCATCTGCCATCAGCTGGGATGCCATGTCCATGGGCATGCAGCATCAGGCACCTGGACAGGGCCTCACCTGCAGTGGCATATCAATTGCATCGAGTTGCTGGCAGTATGGCTTGCTTTGCGCCACTTCAGATCAAGGCTACGCAACAAGCACGTGCTGGTCCGTATGGACAACACTGTGACCATTACATACATTAACCACCAGGGTGGTCTACACTCCCATCGCATGTCGCAACTCGCCCACCATCTCTTCCTTTGGTGTCAGAAGCATCTGAGGTCACTTCATGCCATTCACGTCAATCGTGCAGCCAAAGAGCTCTCATGACAGACCAGCGTATCCACCCTGAGACCCTCCAACTGATCTGGAGACACTTCAGGGATGCTCAGGTAGACCTGCCTCCCCGGACACGTCCCACTGCCACCTGGGGACCCTTGGCATGGATGCACTGGCACACAGCTGGCCTCGGGGTCTATGCAAATATGTGTTTCCCCCAGTGAGCCTTCTCGCACAGACTCTATGCAAGGACAGGGAGGACAAGGAGCAGGTCCTCTTAGTGGTAGCCATACTGGCCCAGTCAGACTTGGTTCCCAGAACTGATGCTCTTCGTGACAGTCCCTCCTTGGCATATTCCTCTGAGGAAGGATCTCCTTTCTCAGAGAGGGGGCACCCTCTGGTACCCGCACCCAGACCTGTGAAATCTCCACGTGTGGTCTCTGGACAGGACACAAAGGTTCTAAATGGTTTACCTCCAGTGGTAGTAAACGCCATCACTTCAGCTAGAGCGCCCTCTATGAGGTTCATCGATTGGTGTTCTTCCCGTCGGGAAGACCCCTATAGATGCCCGATCGCAGTTGTGTTCTCCTTTCTGCAAGATGGACTGGGGCGAAGGCTGTCTCCCTCCTCTCTTAAAGTGTATGTTGCCGCTATTGCTGCACATCACCATGCAGTAGACGGCAAGTCCGTTGGGAAGCACAACCTGATCATCAGGTTCCTTAGGGGGTTAGGAGGCTGAAACCTCCATGCCCTCACCTGGTACCCTCTTGGGATTTCCCCTTGGTCCTGATGGCCTTGAAGCAGGAGCCCTTCGAGCCTCTGTAGTCAGTAGAGCTTAAGTCTCTGTCACTGAAGACAGCGCTCCTCACTGCATTGACTTCGGTCAAGAGGGTTGGGGACCTGCAGGCATTTTTGGTCGATGATACGTGCCTTGAATTCGGGTCGGCCGACTCTCACATTGTCCTGAAACGCCAGCCTGGATAAGTGCCCATGCCTTTCAGGGATCAGGTGGTGAACTTGCAAGCACTGCCCCAGGAGGAGGCAGAACCAGCAATCGCTTTGCTCTGTCCCATTCGTGCCTTGCACATTTACGTGGACTGCACACAGAGCTTCAGGACCTCCGACCAGCTCTTTGTCTTATTCGGAAGACAGCAGAAGGGAAAGGCTGTCTCCAAACAAAGACTTGCCCACTGGATAGTGTGGCTATAGTCTTAGCATATCAGGCCCATTGCTTACCTTGCCCCCTTGGAGTGAAAGCACACTCTACAAGAGCTGTGGCTTCCTCCTGGGCTTTGGCACGGGGCGCCCCGATATCAGATATCTGTAGGGCTGCCGGCTGGGCGACACCTAACACGTTTGCGAGATTCTATAATCTCTGTGTAGAGCCTGTGTCCTCTAGTGTACTAGCCTCAGATGGCCTGTAATTCTGGACTGGCTCTGTGTCAATCACGCTTGCTGCACCATTCCCCTCTATGGACCGGATACTTGCTCTTAAGTGCTTCTCAGTTCATTTTCCCTCTTGGCGAACCCTGTTTAAGTTCCTCCCGCAGCCTCAGCAGTAAGGCGTGGCAGAGCGCCAGGTGCCAGGTCCAGCACTCATTTGTATGCCCAAGGTCAGCCCTTGTGCTGGGCTAGTTGCCCATGTGTAGTGATTCCTCCTTCAGGTGATCCCACATGTATATTCTTCCACGGTACTAGTAATAGTGGCGTTTTCCATACGGATCCCAATTTCTTCAGTCACTGACGTAACATTGAATGTGACTGACTGAAAGGGAACGTCTCAGTTACGTATATGTAACCCCCGTTCGCTGAAGGAGGGAACGGAGACGTTACTTTCCGTCGCCATAGTTGCTGTACCACCGATGTATGGCCGAGGCACACTGTCTTGGCTCCTCAGCGAAAACCTGAATTTGCGACTGCACGCGATGTCCTTTTATACCCCGGGTATGGTGCACGATGCAAATCTCGCACACCAATATTCATAGGCTTGTTTTGTTAACACTCAAAGACAATTTGTCTCTCTGGCGAGATCCCCAATTTCGTCAGTCACTGACGTAATGTCTTCATTCCATCCTTCATGGGAACGAGGGTTACATACGCAATCGAGAGGATCTCATTTCAAGTCATTTCAGCCTTGCAAATGAACAGGGTTTTAAAGACATGAGAAACAAATTTATTCAAGTGTGTCTTTATGGCATTCATTGGAGGAACATTCAAGTAGGTGTAGCATTTGAAAACTATAAGTATTTTTGATTATGTATAATAATTTGTTTCTCTTGAGAGGTAAAGAAAAAGGCTTTCATATTTGAGCAGTTCAGTGGTTTTACTCTTTGAAGAATAATCCAAGTGAGGAATACATTAAGCACTTGACATGTGTCTTAGTGACGTTCAATAGCATATGATGAGTATCAGATTAAATTTGGCCATCTTTAATGAAGCAGCATGTGGATGTAATGACACTATATGGGTTATAGGGTGCAATAGTTGTGTTTATGGTAGGATTGTCAGAGGTATTTTGGTACTGCACTGCTCTGTCTTTCCCTTTTGGGACATGCCGTGGTCGAGATTGTAAGTTGAGATAAGAGCCAAAGAGGAGTTGAATCTGTCAGAGGTCATGTAGTGCAGTGCTGGGAGACTAACATCTACTGTAGCAGCTAGCAGCTCTTGATTTGGGGGCTGGGGGCGAGTTAGGACGATTTCGCAGATTTCTAGAGAGGGTGACCCCCCGGAACATGATTAACTGAGGGATACGGAACGCAATCTATACGTTATCCCAGGAAAGCAGGGTCCTGAGTAAATATCCTGTCCAGGGGGCTCAAGAAACCATAGTGGTGCCCATGCAGCTGAGTGTACATTTTCCCATGGCTACTTAGCAAAACATACAAAATAAAGCATGAAATTTTGATTTTATTTAAATGAAAAAAAAAGAGACAGTGAGTGCTACATAAGAAATTTGGGACAGCAATCAAACTAAAAGGTTTCACTTTCATAATAAAGATATTTGAGAAAAGAAAGCCAATCAAGTACTTCAGAGAAACATCATAGCTGTCATGAAGGTTAAAACTAGTATATTTATTTTCATCATAAAATCAGTAAACAATGACCATGTTTTGTGGCAGATTTAAAAATTGTAAATAGTTTTTTTTCTGATAAATGTGATACATGTAAGCACATAGCACATGTTTTGAGTGTAAACATTTCTGGGTGTATTGAAGAGGAATAAAAAATAATAAAAAAACACAAGGTCTGTTCCCTAAAGGCCCAGTTCACAACAAGAATGATAACTATAAGGAAAAAATAAGTATATTTAGCGTCAGTGGACCAATGGATGATAAAGTTTTGTTTATTATAAGTGTGCCTATGCATAGTTTTTCATTTGCTGCTTTAAAAGCTTAAACTTTTTAATGTCGATTTAGAGTCAGTTCTGATTTTTTGTCAATTTTCAATAGCAATAATGTAGTGTTGTGGTGTTAAAAGTTCTATTCTCATAAAATTAGAAAAATTGTAAACCTATCGCTTTGTTTTCATTATAGTTATAAAATTTAGGTCATAGAAAACATTAAGGGCAGACCGTTTTTAAATGTTTCTAAAATGTTAAAATGTCAAGTTTTCTTGTTGTGATTAGAAATGTATTTAAAGCTGAGTAAAACATTTCCTAAACGTTCTACTAATAAAATTTTTACCCCACATATTAAAGGGGGGGTGAAATGCTCATTTTCACTTAATATCCTGTTAATCTTGAGTACCTATAGAGTAGTACTGCATCCTTCATATCTCCAAAAAGTCTTTAGTTTTATTATATTTATAAGAGAAAGATAGTCTGTACCGTTTTATCCTGAAAAAACACGAGCGGTTGGAGGCGTGACGTGTGGGCGGAACTAAAGAATCACGAGCGCGAGTAGGCTTTTTGAGAGCATCTGGAAACTGTGACATTACCGTGAGGAAAAAAACATCATCCAAAACAAACCATGGCGAACAGTCAGATTCAGCCGTATATTTATCATCCAGAATCAGATCCAGAGGCTGAAATTTAACAAGAGCAGCGGCACCAAAGACTACAGCAGGACGTCTCTATGTAGTATGTATTGAAACTGTATATATTTGCTTAGCGGTTTTGGAAAATGACTAAGTTCCACTTCATGTCGTTTTTTTTTTTTTTTTTTAAGGTGCACATGTGGAAAGTGCAGTTTGATGACAATGTCACAGGTCGGGGGGCCAAGCCAGACTGCACCCACCCCTGAAACCCAGGATCACCTCGGGGAGCGTACCAGAAGAACCAGACGGACGAGAGTATAAAAAATGAACAAGGTTTTATTTGATTAAAAGCAATTTAAAAGTTCAGTGTTCCTTCCGTGTCTCCCGACCAGAACGGAGCCAGACCTCGGACGCCGGGAAGGCGTGGAGTCGTCGGCAGTTCGTGCCTGTATGGGGCCAGCAAGAGCCAGGGTAGTCTGTCACCCGGCCCGGAGTGAGGGGGGGGGGGGTATCCGGGTAAGTAGAGCTCGTGGAAGTTTCGGTCGAGACCGGGAAAAGGAATAATTCTCGTGTCCACCTCCTTCTACAGGGACATCACATGCAGCATTCGGCCCAGAGAATCCTGTGATCTGCACAGCGGGGTAAGTAATCAACAATAAGTATGTGTCCTTGAATAAGTAATGGGGCTTACGACTGGGAGATGCTTCGGTTAAGACCGGGAAAGGAATAATTCGTGTGTCCACCTCTTTCTACAGGGACATCACATGCTGCATTCGGCCCAGAGAATCCTGTGATCTGCACAGTGGGGTAAGTAATCAACAGTAAGTATGTGTTCTTGAATAAGTAATGGGGCTTACGGCTGGGAGATGCTTCGGTTAAGACCGGGAAAGGAATAATTCGTGTGTCCACCTCTTTCTACAGGGACATCACATACAGCATTCGGCCCAGAGGATCCTGCGATCTGCACAGCAGAGTAAGTAATCAACAGCAAGTATGTGTTCTCGCATAAGTAATGGGGCTTACGGCTGGGAGATGCTTCGGTTGTGACCGGGAAAGGAATAATTCTTGTGTCCACCTCTTTTCATAGGGACATCACATGCGGCGTTCGGCCCAGAGGATCCTGCGATCTGCACAGCAGATTAAGTAATCAACAGTAAATATGTGTTCTTGCATAAGTAATGGGGCTTACGGCTGGGAGATGCTTCGGTTGTGACCGGGAAAGGAATAATTCTTGTGTCCACCTCTTTTCATAGGGACATCACATGCGGCGTTCGGCCCAGAGGATCCTGCGATCTGCACGGCAGAGTAAGTAATCAACAGTAAGTATGTGTTCTTGAATAAGTAGTGGGGCTTACGGCTGGGAGATGCTTCGGTTGTGACCGGGAAAGGAATAATTCTCGTGTCCACCTCCTTTCATAGGGACATCACATGCGGCGTTCGGCCCAGAGGAACCTGCGATCTACACAGCGAGGTAAGTAATCAACAGCATGTATGTGTCCTTGAATAAGAAATGGGGCTTACGGCTGGGGGATACTTCAGTTGAGTGCCTGGGTGTGGATTACGGTGACGGTGGTGGGCTCTCGGGGTGGTGAGCGTCCGGCATTAACTCTATATATCTTCCCCACACTCTGTAACTTCACTTCAAACGATTTATTGTGCAAACACACCACTTCAGACACGGCACACCCACTCTTAGTGCAAATAGAGCCAGCACTCACCCAACGATGGCTCCGTCCACTTCACAACGTTATCACTCCCAGTCCAGATGTATACAATTGATCGAAGTCCCAGATCAGGTCTCTTAACTTCCCTCCGATAGTGATGGCGCGGCCTGGTCTTCACTTGCTTTCCAGAGCTCACACTCTTTCTGTCCTGAATATCTCCACTCGATCGCTGATATATCTGTTGCACAGCCAGATAGCCGAAACCCCACAATAGTCCTCAGATACCTCCACACGCCAGCCCAAACGTCCCAGGAATTCACCTCTCCTAGGGGAACACATCCAAAGAGAAGAACCACACACGGGGACAAGCCAACCCGGAAGAATAGCCGGGAGAACGAACGACCAAATAGAATCCACAACCCTCCTCATGGTCTCTGCACTTCTCTTTTTATGTGGTTACTCCGCCTCCATAATCCTCTCACAGATCGCCACATCAAACTCCCCACACCAGATGTCAATCTGTCATTAGCGTTGTTATTGTGACATCGGGCGCAACCCGGAAGTGGACCGGTGTTACCGCGACACCGTCCCGAGGGGAACACAAAATTCCGGCGGGACTTAGTTCCGCTTCTCTTTTGTCACCCCGTGACATACCCCCCTGCCAAACCGTTCTAGTCCCTAGAACGCCTTTCAGTCGCCCATTCTCCATAGCGTGCCGGGGGCCGACCTCGGTTCTCCCTCTGGGACCGTCGTGGTGGCGAGACAGGGTCAATGTCCGCAGGCATATCCATCGGGTCTCTGGGGGCCATTTCTGCGGGGACATTTCCCCGTTCTCCTGGGATCACGGCCCATCCTGCTATCCACGGGGCTACAGCTTCAGGCTCCTTTGGCGCCTCCTCTACGGGGCTGGGGTAGTTCGGACAGGGGCGGATCATGTTCCGATGGACCACTCTAGCGGGCCCGGCTTTTCCTTCGGGCCGAATTGTATATACTGGCTGTCCAGGCCGCTGCTGGCCCTCGACCACGTATGGTGTATTCTCCCATCGGTCACTGAGCTTCCCCTTCCCTTGTCGCCGGTTGTCCCTTACCAGGACCCTTTCTCCTGGGAGAAGGGGGGCTTCCCGAGCCGTCCGGTCGTACAGCCTCTTGTTTTTCTTCCCAGCCGCTCGGATCCGTCCCGAGACTTGCTCGTATGCAAAATGGAGGCGTTGGTGGTGGCGCCCTACCCATTCGGTTACGTTCCCCTCCTCCTCGGTTGCTGCCGTCCCCAGCAATAAGTCGGTGGGCATCCGCACATGCCTGCCAAACATCAAATAAGTGGGGGCGTAGCCCGTGGTACTGTGCGTACTATTATTGTAGGCCTGAACCAAATTTGGTAGCGCACTCACCCAGTCGCTCTGATGTTCTTGGTCTAGCGTGCCGAGCAAGTTCAATAGGGTCTGATTGAACCGCTCGCATCCGCCATTTCCCTGGGGGTGGTAAGTAGTGGTATGGGTCTTGGTGCAGCCATACACTTTACACAGCTCTCTGATTACCCGAGACTCGAAGTTTGGCCCTTGGTCCGAGTGTAGGAACTCGGGGCAACCGAACGGCTGGAAGACAGCTCTCCACAGAGCAGTGGCGGTGGTGTTCGCCGTCTGGTCCAAAGTAGGAATGGCCCAGGAGTACTTGGTGAACAAGTCGGTAATGACAAGGATGTTCTGATAGCGGTCTGCCGGCCGACCCAAAGTCAAGAAGTCCATTGCGACTATGTGGAGAGGAGCCTTTGCCTGGATGGGGACCATCGGTGCTCGTGCCTCCTTCCTGGCTTTGAACAAGGTGCAACGAGGACAGGCCTGAACGAAGGTACGTACCGTTGCTTCTAGGTTGGGCCAGTAGAAGTGTCGCCTCAAGAGAGAGACCGTTTTCTCGTGCCCTTGGTGGCCCAGCTGATCATGGTACGCTATCAAGAGCTCTTGTACCTGGCCTTCGGGGACAACGATCTGTCGGAGTTCCTCGTCCAGCCCCGGATCTCGGACAGACCTACAGAGTACTCCCTCCTTCACCTGTAGTCTGGCCCATTGTCCCAACAGCTTCCTTCCTGTTCCCCCTTGGGCCCGTTGTTTGGCCAACGTCGGTTTTCGGCCCCGTTCCAGCCATCGCATCAAGCCACTGATCTCCCTGTCGGCCTGCTGTCACTCTTTCCAGCGGCAGGGGTCCCATCCCCAACTCACAGGCATCCCCTCATGTTGAGTCCCCGGCGCCTCCACAATGCCCACCATATACTCCTCTCCTTCGGGGTCTGGCGTGGGTTCCGGTGGGTCCCTCGGACCTTGAGCTTCCGGGAGTCGGGACAGGGCGTCAGCGTTGGTGTTCTCCCGTCCTGGCCGGTATCGGAGCTGGTAGTTGTAATTGGCCAACTGGGCCACCCAGCGCTGTTCCACTGCCCCCAACTTCGCCGTCTGTAGATGTACTAGGGGGTTGTTGTCAGTTACTACCGTCACCTGGGCACCCCACAAGTAATCTTTAAACTTTTCGCTGAGTGCCCATTTCAGCGCCAGCAGTTCCAACTTGAAGGAGCTGTAATTGGCGTCGTTCCTCTCTGCTGGATGAAGGCTCCGGCTTGCGTAGGCTACGACCCGCTCTACACCGTCCTGTTGCTGGGCCAACACGGCCCCCAAACCCAGGTTGCTAGCGTCCGTGTATAGGACAAAGGGCTTGGAGAAGTCAGCATACGCCAGAATCGGCGCCTGCAGCAACTCGTCTTTCAGTCGCCGGAACGCAGCCTCACACTCGGGGCTCCATAGGATAGCCGGCGATCCGCGACCTCGGGGGCGTCCTGTCCCAGCCAGCAACTGATTTAGGGGCTTTGCGATCTTGGAGAAGTCCTTGATAAAGCGGCGGTAGTACCCCACGAAGCCCAGGAATGACCGGACCTGCTTCACCGTCTGCGGGGCAGCCCACTCTCGCACCGCCGACACCTTCTCCGGGTCGACCGAAACTCCCGCCGCGCCCACACAGTGTCCCAAGAATTTGACCTCCCGCCGTAACAGATGGCATTTGTCCGGCTGGAGCTTCAGCCCATATTTCTCCATGGCCCCGAAGACCTGCTCAAGGTGTTGTAAGTGGGAGTCGAAATCTGGGGAATAGACAATCACATCGTCCAGGTATACCAAGGCGGACTCCATCAACTGACCTCCCAGGCACCGCTGCATCAGCCTCTGGAAGGTGGCAGGAGCGTTGCAGAGGCCGAAGGGCATCCGGTCCCACTCAAAGAGACCGAACGGGGTGGTAAAGGCGGTCTTCTCCCGGTCGGCCTCGGCCACTTGTACCTGCCAGTAGCCACTTGCCAAGTCCAGCGTGGAGTACCATGCCGAGCGTGTCAAGCCAGCCAGGGAGTCCTCGATCCGGGGTAGGGGGAACGCGTCCTTCCTAGTGACCAGGTTCAGCTTGCGGTAGTCGACGCAAAACCTCCATGCGCCAGTCTTCTTCTGTACCAACACGATGGGAGCTGCCCACGGGCTGCTGCTCTCTCTAACAACCCCTCGATTGAGCATACCTTGCAGCAGTGTACGGACCTCCGTGTACAGGGTAGGTGGGACGGGTCGGTACCTTTCTCTACTGGGCTCTGCATCTCCGGTGGGGATCCGATGTTGCACGACGTTGGTGCAGCCGTAGTCCTCTTCGTGTGCCGAGAAGACATGTTGCCACTTGCTCAGCAGGTCTCGCAGCTTCCTGGCCTGTGTCGGTCCCAGCTCCTCCCCTTGCAGGGAACTTCCCTTCAAGTGGCCGGGCACCTCCTCCCCTAGACTCTGGGGCGACGAGCTCGCTTGGGTAAGGGCCACTTCCACCACCGCGGGGTGTACTTGGCGAAAGCTCACGTCCTGGTCCTCCCGCACCTGATGGGATTCTACCGGCGTTACCTTGACCAGCCGCTGATGTTTATGTAGGTGCACAACATGGGGCGTCCCGTTCCGAACTCTCACCGGGATCCGTCCTCTTCGTGCCACGGCCAAACCTCTGGCGACTTCTACCTGCTGGCCATCCCAGTGGGGCTCCACCAACACCCATTCCTCCACTCCCACGTCCCGCTGGAGGACTCGCACCCATACTAGGGCCTCGCTGTTCGCTGGCACGGACAGGGCATAACGGCACGCTACCCGACCTGTCCCTTCGCGGCCTTGCCGGGCCCGGGACATCTGGATCCGTCTGCAGTCAGCAGCGACACGTTCCCATTCCTGTTGCTCGGCCAGCGAGATCCCTCGAGCGGGCGTTGCCCGAAACAATTCTTCCCAACATGCAGATAATACATTCATACCTAGCAAGGCCCGGTGACTCCCCAGACAGTGGTCCTTTACGATGATCACTCCCTTCTGGGGCACGATCACTCCGTGGATCTCCAAGTCCGTCAGCCTGTAGCCAATGTAGGGGATGTCCAGACCATTTGCTCCTTTCAGGGAGAGCCAGGGAGCCTCCGTCCCATGCATCCTCTGATCTCCAAACAGCTCTTGCGACAGGCTCTCCGCGAATAGGGTCACCTGGGATCCGGTGTCGACGAGACAGGGCACCTTCACACCACACACCTGGACCTCCACCACTGGGCTATGCCCGACCAGCCTGTCCTTGGAGCCTGCTCCGATGGGTGGGTCATCTAAGGGGGTCCCGACCACACGACCCACTGTGGCCGGTCGACCTAAAAACCCCCCTCCGAACCTCTTCGAGGACCACACTGTCGGCTGTAATGGCCTGGTTGGCCACAGCGGTTGCAGATAGGTCGTCCTTGCTCGTCCCATTCAAACTGGGGCCGGTTGGGCCGGTTAGGTCGCCTCCCTGCGTCCCTGTTCCCGTCCGAGTACACCCGGTCCCGCGAGATGGGCCAAACCTCTGGCCTGGTAGCCCCAGAACGCAGCTCGTCCACGAGCGTCTTGGTTAGCTCCGCCATCTGCTCCCGGACATCCTTTAGGAGTTCGAGCTTCAGAGTCTGTTTCCACTCTGCCATGTCGGGGACAGCCACTGCGGAGCTACTTACGGCCGCACACACAGGGGGTTCGTTCACCTCAACCTGATCGTTCTCCAATGCCACCGCTTCTTTCTTTAGGTCTTCGAAGGTGAGTTCCGGCTCCCTTCTGAATTGGACTCTAAGTCCCTGGCGTACCGGGCCTTCCCTTAGCCCCAGCAGGAACTGGTCCCTCAACAGAGTCTCACTATCTCCGAGACCATAGTCTGGGCGTCCCTGCAGCCTGGTAACTCGCTCCCGTAGTTGGAGGGCGAAAGCTCTGACGGATTGGCGGGGGCCCTGCTTGCTGCTGAAGAACTGGGCCCGGAGAACCGCAGTTGGAGTGGCGTCACCATACCTTTCCGTCAGGAATCTGAACACAGACTGGGCGGTGGTTCGGACAGCTTCGGGGGCGGCTTGGACTTCCCGCCGTGCTTCCCCGTCAAGGGAGTTGAGGGCAAACTGTAGCTGTTGGGTCGCGCTCAGTCCCTGTAGCCCGGCCAGATATTCGATCTGAGCCCGCCATACGGAGAGGCGTACCTCTGACTCATTTCCTCCATATTTCTGGACCCAGGGGTTTCCCATGAACACTGGCATGACTCGGGGTGGGGCCCCCAGTGCCTCGTCGTCGGCCATCGGAGAATCCCTGGTCGCTCAACCCGAGGTGAAACCCTGCCGACTACGCCAAATCTGTCACAGGTCGGGGGGCCAAGCCAGACTGCACCCACCCCTGAAACCCAGGATCACCTCGGGGAGCGTACCAGAAGAACCAGACGGACGAGAGTATAAAAAATGAACAAGGTTTTATTTGATTAAAAGCAATTTAAAAGTTCAGTGTTCCTTCCGTGTCTCCCGACCAGAACGGAGCCAGACCTCGGACGCCGGGAAGGCGTGGAGTCGTCGGCAGTTCGTGCCTGTACGGGGCCAGCAAGAGCCAGGGTAGTCTGTCACCCGGCCCGGAGTGAGGGGAGGGTATCCGGGTAAGTAGAGCTCGTGGAAGTTTCGGTCGAGACCGGGAAAAGGAATAATTCTCGTGTCCACCTCCTTCTACAGGGACATCACATGCAGCATTCGGCCCAGAGAATCCTGTGATCTGCACAGCGGGGTAAGTAATCAACAATAAGTATGTGTCCTTGAATAAGTAATGGGGCTTACGACTGGGAGATGCTTCGGTTAAGACCGGGAAAGGAATAATTCGTGTGTCCACCTCTTTCTACAGGGACATCACATGCTGCATTCGGCCCAGAGAATCCTGTGATCTGCACAGCGGGGTAAGTAATCAACAGTAAGTATGTGTCCTTGAATAAGTAATGGGGCTTACGGCTGGGAGATGCTTCGGTTAAGACCGGGAAAGGAATAATTCGTGTGTCCACCTCTTTCTACAGGGACATCACATACAGCATTCGGCCCAGAGGATCCTGCGATCTGCACAGCAGAGTAAGTAATCAACAGCAAGTATGTGTTCTCGCATAAGTAATGGGGCTTACGGCTGGGAGATGCTTCGGTTGTGACCGGGAAAGGAATAATTCTTGTGTCCACCTCTTTTCATAGGGACATCACATGCGGCGTTCGGCCCAGAGGATCCTGCGATCTGCACAGCAGATTAAGTAATCAACAGTAAATATGTGTTCTTGCATAAGTAATGGGGCTTACGGCTGGGAGATGCTTCGGTTGTGACCGGGAAAGGAATAATTCTTGTGTCCACCTCTTTTCATAGGGACATCACATGCGGCGTTCGGCCCAGAGGATCCTGCGATCTGCACGGCAGAGTAAGTAATCAACAGTAAGTATGTGTTCTTGAATAAGTAGTGGGGCTTACGGCTGGGAGATGCTTCGGTTGTGACCGGGAAAGGAATAATTCTCGTGTCCACCTCCTTTCATAGGGACATCACATGCGGCGTTCGGCCCAGAGGAACCTGCGATCTACACAGCGAGGTAAGTAATCAACAGCATGTATGTGTCCTTGAATAAGAAATGGGGCTTACGGCTGGGGGATACTTCAGTTGAGTGCCTGGGTGTGGATTACGGTGACGGTGGTGGGCTCTCGGGGTGGTGAGCGTCCGGCATTAACTCTATATATCTTCCCCACACTCTGTAACTTCACTTCAAACGATTTATTGTGCAACACACCACTTCAGACACGGCACACCCACTCTTAGTGCAAATAGAGCCAGCACTCACCCAACGATGGCTCCGTCCACTTCACAGCGTTATCACTCCCAGTCCAGATGTATACAATTGATCGAAGTCCCAGATCAGGTCTCTTAACTTCCCTCCGATAGTGATGGCGCGGCCTGGTCTTCACTTGCTTTCCAGAGCTCACACTCTTTCTGTCCTGAATATCTCCACTCGATCGCTGATATATCTGTTGCACAGCCAGATAGCCGAAACCCCACAATAGTCCTCAGATACCTCCACACGCCAGCCCAAACGTCCCAGGAATTCACCTCTCCTAGGGGAACACGTCCAAAGAGAAGAACCACACACGGGGGCAAGCCAACCCAGGAAGAATAGCCGGGAGAACGAACGACCAAATAGAATCCACAACCCTCCTCATGGTCTCTGCACTTCTCTTTTTATGTGGTTACTCCGCCTCCATAATCCTCTCACAGATCGCCACATCAAACTCCCCACACCAGATGTCAATCTGTCATTAGCGTTGTTATTGCGACATCGGGCGCAACCCGGAAGTGGACCGGTGTTACCGCGACACCGTCCCGAGGGGAACACAAAATTCCGGCGGGACTTAGTTCCGCTTCCCTTTCGTCACCCCGTGACAACAACATCGCATGTTGTTTACTTGACGTTCTTACAACACAGTTTCACTACACAGAGATATTTGAAGCAGTTTTACTGACCGCCTGCGGTTCCAACACACGATCGTGACCCTTTTTCGTTTGGACTGCATCATCCTCAAGAAATAAACGATATGCAAATCCAGCGTCAAAACTGGGCCTTGTTTGTAAAACAAGCATCTTCGTAATGCAGGGAACAAACAAAAACACTTGCACAACTCATTTGATGCTCTGTAAAAATAAACTCCATCCACTGGTCCCTTAATGCTGTTTTTTTTTTTTTTTTGTAATCTGTGCAGGGTTGTCTTGCCCTGGCAACCAAAAACACACTTCTTTTGTGACATTTCGGTCTCTCGCTCTGATCAGTGAATGTCTGTTGTGCTCTCAGTGCTCTGCTATACGGGAGCGCACGCTTGTCCGGGAGAAGTGCCCTTAAGACCCATATAAGGAAATTCCGCTCCATCTAACGTCACACAAACCCATACTCGAAAAAATCTTTCCGAAACTTGTGACAAACCGGAAGGAGTATTTTTGTTCCTTCAAACGTACAACTTAATTTTTTTAACTTTGTCCATGTTTAGCATGGGAATCCAACTCTTTAACAGTGTAAAAAAACTCAGTATGCATGAAATAGCATTTCACCCCCACCCCACCCCTATAATGTTATTTGAACATTTATTTTTTAATGTTCTTAAAAAGTCCAGTTCCTCTTCATGCTCTTTGCTTCCGATCAGAAGGCTCTCTTTGAGGAGGGAACCCGCTCTTGGGGGTTGGAAGCTCGCGGTTGCGCAGAAACCTGATTTTACCAAGTGAGACATGTTCCTAGGACAACATCTTTGTTGTCCCTGGAACAACATTGTGATTAACCAATCAGATTTGAAGAACCAGTTTATAGATTTTGTGAAGTTTATGCTTAAAATCACTGTTTGGGGCTTGTACATCAGTGTCATTCATCTATCATTTCCTCTGATTTTAGAGATTACTCATGGTTAAGGTTAGGTTTAGGTGTAGGGATATGGTCAAGAATACATTTTTGGAGTAAAATGTTGTTCCAGGGTCAACAAAATATGTTGACCTAGGAACACATCTAACTCAGCAAAATCAGGACATGCCTCACGTTGCAGTACTTTCTCCCCTGTGAGAGGGCACGATGCGCTGCCTGTCTTTCTCTGAGGAGATTAATGTCGAAGGCCACCGATGAGCTAGCCAGATGCACAAGCATCAGTTACACAAGGACTGAGGTTTGCTTTTGGGGGTCAAAGCTTACCAATATGGATCTTCCTCTGGCCTTGCACTCTCACCCCACACTTTAACGACTCAATCACATTGGTGATTGGTTGATATTAGCTCAATCAGAGCAGATGACGAGAAATGAAAGAGCTGGGGTTAAGACTTAATGCCAAGACAATTGTGCTTTCTCTGATACAGAGAATCACTTATCTGGGCGTGGTGTGGGATTCGACCACGATGCAGGCACGTATTTCACCTGCTCGGATCAAGTCAATCCTCACTGCAGTCACGAGAGTGAGAGAAGGCCGGTCACTCACTGTCAAGCAGTCTCTGAGATTGCTGGGGTCTGATGGCAGCTGCGTCCTACGTGAACACTATTGGCCTGCTGTACATGAGACCCCTAACAGGTGGTGGCTCAAAACCATGGGGTTCTCCCCCAAGGGGAAACCCACTTTGCATGCTAATGGTCACGCGGCGGTGCCTACATACCTTAGACATGTAGAGAAAACATTGGTTCTTGTCTCAGGGCCCAGTGCTGGGACCTCCTTGTCGCCGCGTAATGCTAGTGACGGATGGACCCTCACCGGCTGGGGTGTGGTCATGAGTGGCCACCCTGCCTTCTCACTGATAGCAGTCCACATTCCTGGCCATCTCAATATGGAGCAGACATCCTGTTGAGGCAGGAGCCGAGGCCCGGGGAATTATGTGAAGGAGGTGATGAAGCAGAGTTGGAGAGGTTGGCCAGACTTTGGGTGGACCTGTTTGCAATTCGAGAGACATCGGGACTGTTCCCCTCTGGCTTCCTCTGACTCATCCAGCTCCACTGGGGGCTGGACGCCATGGTACAGACATGGCTGAGGCTTCATCTGTAATGTTTTTCCCCGATTGCTCTGCTCCCGGGAGTTCTGGAGAGAGTGCACTGGGGGGTCCGGCTGCTGTTAGTAGCCTCGTTTTGGGCCGGGCCAGGTATGGTTCCTGGGCCTGATTTCTCTTTTTGACGGCACTAAATGGGAGGTTTCCCGTCAGGAGCAATCTCCTCTTGCAGGCGGAGGGTTGCACCCACCGCATGGATCTTAGATGCTGTAGGTGTGGTCTCTGAGGAGGCACAACTTTTAGCTTCCCGGTTCTTCAACCGAGGTTGTTGAGACCATTCTCCCCAATCCAGAGCTCCCTCAATGAGGAAACTGTAGTGCTTGAAGTGGAAGCTTTTCACTTGCAGGATCTCCGCAGGGTTGACCCACTCCACCCTGAAGGTCTACGTGGCGGCCATGGCAGCCGACCGCTCCCCTCTCGGTGGCCAGTCAGTGGGCAGAAACCATCTGGTTACATGTTTCCTCCATGGTGCACTAAGGCTGAGGCCTCCGGCCAGAAGAAGCTTATGCTAAGCAGTGATCAGGATTCTATCCTAAGCCTCGAGTCCTCTGATCTCCACTCTCCTGGGGGTCAAGACTCTGGAGTTAGGCCATTGGGCAGGTTGTCCCTGATTACTGTCAGGCTCCTGTCTCCTTCTCTTGCTTTAGCTGTGCTCTTCCACACTAGGCAGAGATTTGAAAGTCTGGCGGCTTTGACATTCTCATTCCCCAAAGCATTCTCCACGCAGCTCGAGTTCCTGAAGAGGAACGTCTAAGGTTACATATGTAACCCTGGTTCCTCGAAGGAACGAGACACTGCATCGCAGTGCAAGCAAGCTTTTATGCTTCCTGGTCTCTGACGTCACCCACCTATGACGTCTCGCCCATCCATTGGACTGATTACACATGTTATTCAGAGATGTCACGCTGGAGGCGTTCCTCAAAGCGCTCTAGACACAGTGTCTCGTTCCTTCAAGGAACCAGGGTTACATACGTAACCTTAGACGTTTTCTTGTCAGCATTAGAATGTTATTGCAAGGTTACAAAAACATTACTCACAACATTTAAAAGGTTAGAAAGTTGTTAGTAGTTAGTAGGTTAGTAGAACGTTGAAAAGTATTCTCTCAATGTTATGAGAACATATTGTTTAAATTAAGTCCACAAACATTTTTTCCCAACATTTATATGACACTTCAAAAATGTTAGTGTAGGTTGTGAGTATGTTCCCTGTTAGCTGGCTTCATCTTTGGTGTGAACGTACCTTCACAGCATAGGCTAAAATGTAGCAACCTGTTTTCAATGAAAAATGAATGTTATTTATTTGTTGAAATTTTACCACTTAAAGGTGCAGTAGGGAACTTTGCAAAAAAAAATATTTTTTACATATTTATTAAACCTGTCATTATGTCCTGACAGTAGAATATGAGACAAATAATCTGTGAAAAAAAATCAAGCTCCTCTGGCTCCTCCCAGTGGTCCTATTGCCATTTGCAGTTACAGACCGCTCCCGGTAAGAAATCAACCAATCAGAGCTGCGGTCCGTAACTTTGTTTGTGTTCAAAATGTATATAATAAGCGAGTACACCATGAATCCATTTTCCAAACCGTGTTTTGGCTTGTCCTGAATAACTAGGGTGCACCTATAATAAGTGTTTTATATTCTGACTATTTTAGATTGCTTCGGGGTACCGCGGCGGAGTAACCCAGTACCTTTGTGATTCTTCATAGACATAAACTGAGAGAAGTAGTTCCGGCTACGATGTTCTTCCGCAAGACGCAAGCAGTTCTGTTTATTAACCGCAAGAGCGTCAAAAGTTCCCTACCACAGCTTTAAAAAAATGTTAATATGTTTGGGACACATCAGGTTAGAAAGAAAGAGTGCGACTTGCTTCTCTGACAAAAGTTCAAGAAACAACCAGATGATCAGATCATTGTGATTGAACAAATAGCTTTGTTCAATACTTCATAATCTTCTTGTCATAAGCTGCACAGCGCGCCTATGCTGTTGGCATCAATCACATCAACAACAGTCTGATCTAGCAAAAATGCAGGTTTTTTGTGATGATTT